>NW_027672867.1:233550-522166 GCF_964194105.1 Spermophilus citellus | reverse complement strand
AATGTTGATGAGGAGGAAGAGGAGGAGGGATGATGAGGAGGAGGAGTGGGAGGAGATGTGGGAGGAGATGGAATAGGAGGAGGAGGAGGAGAAGTAGGAGGAAGAGAAGGAGGTGCAGGAGATGGAGGAGCAGGGGAGGAGGGAGAGGGGGAGGAGGAAGAGGAGGAGCAAAAGGCGATGGAGGAGAGATGTTGATGATGATGATGATGATGATGATGATGATATGATTCAGAGGAGGAGAGATGAGGAGAAGGAGGAGGAGAGATGATGATGATGATGATAAGGAGGAGGAGTGATTAGAAGGAGGAAGACGGGGAGGAAAGAGATGAGGAAAAGGAGGAAGAAAGGGAACAGGAGGAGGAGGAGATAGAGGAGTGATGATGATGTTTATGAGGAGGAGGAGGAGATATGTGAAGGAGTAGTAGGAGAAGGAGAAGGAGAAGAGGAAGGAGGAGTAGATGGAAGAGGAGAAGATGTATATGGAGGAGGAGAAGTATGAGGAAGAGGAGAAGTATGAGGAAAATGAGAAGGAGGAAAATTAGGAGGAGGTGGAGTTTGAGGAGGAGGAGTAGCAGGAGATGGAGGAGAGATGATGATGTTCATGAGGAGGAGGAGGAGGAGATATGTGAAGGAGGAAAATGAGGAGAAGGAGGAGGAGGATGAGGAGGATCAGGATGAGGAGGAGAGATGATGAGGAGGAGGAAGAGAAGGAGGGGGAGTTAGAGAAGGAGAAGGAGGAGGAGGAGAGAGATGAGCTGGAGGAGGAGGAGGAGCAACAAAAGGAGGAGAATGAGGAGATGGAGGAGGAGGAAGAAAAGGAGAAAGGAGAAAGAGGAGATGGAGGAAGAGGAGGAGCAGGAGGAGGAAAAGGAGGAGAGAAATGAGCAGGAGGAGGAGGAGAAGGAGCAGGAGGAGGATGAGGAAGAGATGGAGAAGGAGAACGAAGAGGAGATGGAGGAGAGATGATGATGAGGAGGAGGAGGAGGGATGAGGAGGAGGAGTAGAGGGAGGAGATGGAGGAGGAGGAAGAGAAGGAGGGGAAGGAGGAAGAAGAGAAGGAAGAGGAGGAGAAAAGATGATGATGAACAGCAGGAGGAGAGGGAGAAGATATGGAGGAAGAGGAGATGGAGGAGGGAGAATGAGATGGAGGAGAGGGAGGAAGATGAGATGGAGGATGAGAAGGAGGAGAAGAGGGAGGTGAAATAGGAGGAGGAGATGGAGGTGGAGAAGGAGGAGGAGGAGGAGGATATGGATAAGGAGGAAAAGATGAAGGAGGAAAAGGAGAAGATGGAGGAGGATAGGAAGAAGGAACTGGAGGAAAAGGAGATGGGGAAGAAGGAAGAAGAGGAGGAGATGGAGGAGTAGGAGGAGAGAGATGAGCAGGAGGAGAAGGAGGAGGAGGAGAAGAAGGAGCAGGAGGAGGAGGAGGGGCTGGAGGAAGAAGGAGGAGGAAGTTGCCCAGGAGGGTCAGCATGTAATGACCAGGAGCACTGTGAATAGAAGGAGCTGGAGCCCTCGCACATCTGTGACCCCTAAAAGCTCAAAATCCAGCATGGCACTGAGGATGGGTTCATGAGGTGCCATTGCCCAGGCACCAGGCTGGGGGGAGCTGCTGTCCTAGCCTGGTCCCTGTCTTTGCTCCTGGTCTGTCTTTAGTCTCTTGGTCTATGTGGCTTTTTGGAAATGCAGAGACAGTCAGTGCCTATCCTGCTGCTCTGTGGAGATGAGACAAGTGACATTTATTACAATGCTGGTCATGGTGTGAACACCACAGGAACACTGGCTTATGTAGCCCACAATGACATCACTTCAGGAAGTAATACTTACTTTCATCATAAGAGTTGGCTCCTGCTTCCTCCAAGAAGACTGCTATCTGATGAGTAAAAACTGGGTGTGGTGCACATCTGTAATCCCAGGGACTCAGGAGGCTGAGGCAGGAGGATCACCAGTTCAAAGTCAGCCTCAGCAAAAGCAAGGCAGTAAGCAACTCAGTGAGACCCTGTTTCTAAAAAAAAAAAAAATACATAATAGGGCTGGTGATGGGGTTCAGTAGTTGAGTGCTCCTAAATTCAATCCACAGCAACCCCCTGCAAAAAGAAAAACAACAATAACAACCACAAAAAAGAGAGATATAATGCGGGACACAAACAGGAGATAAATTCATACTTGAACACTGTGTAGTAGTCTCATTAAAAGAAACAGGAAAGCCAGGGGCTAGAGCAAACCCCTGTCATCCCAGGAACTTGGGAGGATGAGGCAGGAGGATCACAAGTTTAAGGCCAGCCTTAGCAACTTAGCGAGACCCTGTCTCAAAATAAAAAATAAATTCATAAATAAATAAAAATATTCAGAGGGGTAGCTCTGTAGGGCATGGCTGCCAACTTCCCGGTCTTGGGGCTGCACACGTGGCTGGGATGGCTCCTGGTGATCAGCCAGGAAGCAGTGCTGTGGCCAGTGATGGAAGAGGCAGACCACCTCCAGCATAGGTCCAGGACTCTTCCGTCCTCGTGGGCAGCTCATGCTTCCCTTACAGACTATGGGATGGGTGTACATGTGAACTCACTCCACCCTCTGACCTTTATCCTGATTGGCTCCTGTGCAGTATATAAGCTGTGTGTGCTTCCTCATTAAATGAGATCCTGCGTCGACTCGTCTCGGTGCTTCTGATTGTCCTCTGCCGAGGGATGGCTGGGTGCAGGCCGCCAGTCGATCTTTACCTCTCTTGGCTCGTCTTGGTCAGGGTGTGCTTTTCCTACTTCTCCTTCTGGTCAAGAGGAGATGGGGGGCTAAAGACCCCAACAACTGAGGATATAGGGTTTCTCTGCAAAAGGTGCAGCTCTCTCTCTTTCCCCAGGGAAGAAGGCTATCACAACTAACATAAAAGGCCTTATTGAAAGCCTTCCAGTACCAAAAACTAGGGAGGAGATTCTCTCATTCCTGGTCTGGCATGGGTATCTGAGGGCATGGGTACCAAGTTACTCATTACTTGCCAGACCACTATATGACCTAGCAAAGGGGGACAAGCATGAGCCCTTGTTACTTTCAGCTGTACCACACTTCAGAACCCTCCAGAAGGCCCTCTTAGAAGCACCAGCTCTACACCAGCCAGATGTTAATAGGCCTCTTACTCTCTCTGTCCATGAAAACCAAGGGCAAGGCTTGGGGGTGCTGGGACTAATGTATGGGCCCACCTTTGCTCTATTGGCATAACTCTCAAAACAGTTAGATCCAACGGTTCGGGAAGACAGTTGGCTTATCCCCCCCGACAGCCACCCCAATGAATGGCTCCTTATATCCAACCATTTGTGGTTCCAGAGCCCATTCATGGTCTTCTCCCAGGAGAAAATCCATGCCTTTAGTGCATGGATATGGGGCCTCCTGGCCCCCCTTCTCCAACCAACTGACCTCCCTCCCTCTAAACAACGCCCCTACTCAGAAGGTAGTAGCCAGAATGAGTACGAAGCCCCAAATCAAAAGACAAAAAGTGAGGAATATTGATAAAAATGGCACCCAAAGTGCTCCTCTTTCTGTAGTTCAGCTCCATGATGCACTGAATGGCGTGAACTACCACCTAAGTGGTGCGAACCATCACCTCCAATCCCTGAAGTGGCACGAACTGTGACCTCCAACCCTAGGAGACTCATACCCTGTCCTTCCAGAGACAGACTCTTGGCCCATAAAGAAGTGATAGCCCATGGGGCTGGGGATGTGGCTCAAGTGGTAGCACGCTCTCCTGGCATGCATGGGGCACTGGGTTGGATGCTCAGCACCACGTGAAAATAAAGAGATTGTGTCTACCTGAAACTAAAAAAATTAATATTAAAAAAAATAGAAGTGACAGCCCAGTCCCCCTGCGCTCCCTCACCCAGCGTTGAACCCATAAACATCAACACCCTGCTCGTGCTCTCTGTCTCGCCTGCTTGACCTCCTTCTCCTTTGTGACCGGCTGCTGTGGTCCCACTAAGATCTCTGACAGGTAAAGGGCTGTTTGGCTTCTTGAATTGGTGGAGCTTTTCCACCACTCCTTGCAATCACCAGATAACTTCATGTGCTAAGAGGGCATGGAGACAAATGTCTTCCCAGACCAGTCTACTTTGACTAAGACAAAACAGAGCCCAGAAGAGTCCTTCTCTGACTTTGGAGCATGCTGTAGCAAGCAGCTGCCTGGTTGATTGGGGACCCAGGTGCCTGTGCATTTCTTGGTAAGCAGCTGGCATTGGAAAACACACATAAAGGCTGCCAGGACATCCCCCAGGCTCAGAGGACAAAGGGGACCATCTCAGAATCTGTTCGCCTTTGTGCAGAGGTCAGCCCAACCCAACTGCAAGGTTTCACGCTCCCCACAGCTTTAAAACTGGGACTGCAGCCCCAACCCCAGCAAACACCATTCTTGTGGGCTTTTTTTTTTAATATTTATTTTTTAGGTGTAGATGGACACAACACAATGCCTCTGTTTTTTTTTGTGGTGCTGAGGATCAAACCCAGGTCCCACCCAAGCTAGGTGAGCACTCTATCACTGAGCCACAACTGCAGCCCGGTCACAGACAGTTTTTAATTGTGGGAGAAAAAACAGCCCCATGGTTCGAGATGGCGAGTCCCCGTGCAACAGGGCAGAAACTTCCCAGTTCATGCTGGCCATCACCCCAGGCACCACAGGCTGAATTTTGGGGCAAAATAACTTGAAAGCTGCAATCCAATTTTGACGGGGAATGATTGATTCTTATTTTTGAGGTGGGCTAATAGTCACTGTAAAATCAGACTATCCCATTCGGCTTGCTGCTAAAGACACACAAGCCCAATTAATAATGTGACCCTGGGCTGGGGATGTGGCTCAAGTGGTAGCATGCTCACCTGGCATGCATGCAGCCCGGGTTCGATCCTCAGCACCACATACAAACAAAGATGTTGTGTCTGCCGAAAAAACTAACTAAATAAATAAATTCTCTCTCTCTCTCTCTCTCTCTCTCTCTCTCTCTCTCTCTCCCCCCCCAAAAAAAATAATTTAAAAAATGTGACCCTGTGGCTCCATGGACAGTTCGATTGACACCTCAATTTTGAGTCACCAAAATTAGTGTACTGGGCCCAAACAGTCCAGCAGGAGCGCCCCCTACTGGAACTTAAAACTAATTTTAAAAAATTTCAAGGAATTATAGATACTGGGGCAGATAAATCTGTTTTGTTTCGCTGATTTTGGCCCCAAACCTAGACTTTACATACAGTGCCAGCCAACATAGAAGGCAAAGGGCAGGTTTCTCAGCCTGCCCAGAGTGCCCAATATCTTCGCTGAGAGGACCAAGATGGAAATACAGGAATTTTTAACCCTTATGTATTAAACACCTTACAGGTAAATCTGTGGGGAAGAGATACTCCAAGCAGCTTTGGATTATTATTATTAGTAACTTCAAATGCTATCAGGTCATTTGAGGAATTTCATCAAGGGTTCACTCCTAGGGATAGCTAAACAAATTTACAGGAAGGATATCTACTTAGGACCCAGTCTTCTCATCAGAGATTAATTAATGCACCCAACCAAAATTTTTGGCAGGGGCCCTGACTTTTTCCCTGGCCCAAACGACAGCACAAAAGGTCACTTGGCTCATAGAAGAGCCAATTTGGGTTACTCAGTGGCCCCTGAGAGGGGAAAAACTTAACATAGCTCATATGTTAGTTGAAGAGTAGCTTCAAGCTGGTCATTTAGAGCCAACACTCAGCCCTTGGAACACACCCATTTTTGTAATTAAGAAAAATCAGGTAATTGGAGGTTATTACAAGACCTAAAGGCAATGAATCATGCAATTCAACTTAAGGGGCTCTACAAGCTGGGCTTCCTTCTCCCACAGCTATTCCTGTGAACTAGAATTTGATAGTATATAGATCTAAAAGATTGTTTTTTCTCCACACATTGCACCCCGATGACTGTAAAAAAATTTGCCTTTAGCATCCCCACAGTTAATCTTAAAGAACTAGTCAAAAGATATTGCTGAAATGTATTACCTCAGGGAATATGAATAGTCCAACTTTATGCCAAAATTTTGTAGCCCAGGCTATGACAGTAAGGAAAAAATTTCCTGATGCATATTATTCATTTTATTGTTGACATACTTCTAGCTCATGCTAATTCATAGGTACATTTAAAAATTTTTGCCCAATTAGAGACTTCACTACCAGCAATGGGTTTGTGCATTGCACCTCAAAAGGTGCAAGAGATATCTCCTTTTATGTAGGTCATGTGATTGGAAGGACGTACAGTCCATCCTCAAAACTTACAAATAAGAGTCAAGGAGTTGCACACCCTTAATGATTTTCCAAAATTATTAGAAGATATTAATTGGCTGAGGCCATCTTTAAAGCTAACTACTTCAGATTTGAGTCCTTTATTCTAGATATTACACAGAGATCCTTTTCCAACTACTTCTCCTCAACTCACGATGAAGGCAAGAAGGGCTTTGAGAAAAGTTGAAATTGCTATTAAAAATGTGCAGCCTACCAGAATTAATTCTCAAGAGCCTACATATTTATTGATATTTCCAACTTCTCACACTCCTACAGGGGTGATTTGGCAAATACTAGGAGTTATTGGTGGATTAATCTATCCCACTCTCCTCAAAAGTCATTACCTCCTTTTCATGATTTTGTTGCACAATTAGTGATGAAAGGCAGAACAAGAATTTTACAGCTAGTTGGATCAGAATCTAACATATAATTATTCTATTTTCTGCTCAACAGAATTGTTGGTTCTTCTAAACTTCTAATTTATGGCAAGTAGCTTTTGCTTTTGATTTTCAGATAGAAAATCATTATCCTCATGATAAAATTATTCAATTTGCATTAATGACACCATTTATTTTTTCCAAGGATTGTCATTGCACAACCAATAGATGGTGCACTAACAATGTTCACTGATGGCTCAAGTTCAAGTAAAGCAGGTTTTTATAGTCATTTCCATACAGAGGTTATACAAACTCGTATGCTTTTGCCCAACAAGCAGAATTATAAGCTCTCATTTGTGCTTTAAGCTATTTTACAAATGAGCCCATTAATATTTATTCGGACAGCTTATATGCAATTGGAGTTACCAAAAATATTAAAACTTCAGTTATTAGATATATGTCATCTCAAGAGTTATTAAATTTATTTCATACCCTACAAAGGACAAATGCAAAAGTGCCCATGTTTTATAGGCCACATATGGGCCCACACTAATCTTCCAGGGCCTTTAACATCAGGTAATGATGAGATTGATAAATTGGTTGTTATTTGTCAGCAAACGTCTTTGTATGACTTTGCACAAGTTTTGTATTTTTTTTAAAGAGAGAGAGAGAGAGAGAGAGAGAGAGAGAGAAAGAAAGAGAGAGAATTTCTTAATATTTATTTTAGTTTTTGATGGACACAACATCCTTATTCGATTTTTATGTTGTAGCGCATGACAGCGAGTGCGCTACCACTTGAGCCACATGACCAGCCCCAAGCTTTGTATTCTTTACATCATCAAAATGCTTCTGGCTTACATAAAAATTATTATAACCAGAGAACAAGTTTCTCAAATGTACGTCACTTCCCCAAGTGTGTAATATGTGTACACACTCCATCTTTACCATCAGGGGTAAATCCCCGTGGATTAAAACCAAATCAATTATGGCAAGTGGATGCAACTCACATTCCTCAATTTGGTAAGCAATGTTATGTACATGTGATTGTAGATACTTATTCTAGATTTATCATTGCCATGGCCCGTACAAAAAAAAATACTCAGCATGTTATTTCTCATTGTTTAGCTGCTTTTGCGGTATCAGGATGTCCTTTACAGATTAAAACTGAAAATGCACCAGCTTAGGTAAGCTCTACTTTCCAACAAATTTGCCAAGAGTTTCAGATTCACCATAAAGCAGGTATTCCTTATAACCCCCAAGGTCAAGCCATTGTGGAACGAGCTCATTTATCTGCTAAGCTACAGTTACAAAAACTAAGAGGGATAGAGATAGGACTGTGACTGCCCAAAAGAACCCCAATCAAGCTCTGTTTGTTTTAAAATTTTCTAACTTGTGACTGACGAGATCATACTGCCGCTGAGTGTCATCTGTCTCCCACAGCAACAGGCCTTTGAGGCTGAGTTTGGTGGAAGGACTTCCAGACTGGTCAATGGAGAGGACCACATCCAGTGAGGATGTGGGGCAGAGGTCATGCTGGTATTTTTCCAGAAGGTGCTTTTTGTCCTATTTGGATACCTGAATGCACTACCAGGCATGAAGGACTTAGAAGCAAGATTCAAATGATGGAAGATTGACCCAGAGGAGTCTTCCCTCAAAAAGAAGAAACCTCAGAGGAAGAGAAGAGTGGCCCAGAAAAATCACATGAAGAAACTGATTTCGTGGAGGGACCTAAGGAAATTGATATACCGAGCTACACGGATGATTCCACTCCAAGGGAGAAATAAAACCCCAATTATGATGCTCGCTGCAGGAATAGCCCTATTGGGCCGTCAGGTAAAGGGGAGTCAGGGAGACACTTCCTGGACCTATTTTCCCGATCCACCTCTAGTACACCTAGCAGTGTGGATGGAGAGTCCATCCCAGTACTTACTAGTAGTGACTCTCATATGATGGAGGATTTACAGACACTCATCTTACTCCCAACCACATGACTGGATTTAATTATTCTGGCTCTATTGCCCAACTACCCTTGTGTTGGTCTCATGATAAAGCATGATGGCTGTCTAAAAGTGTCATCTCAGGAAAATACCTTCAGTGAAAGATGTTTGGTGCTTAATTGCTGCCTCAGAATTCTTACATTTTACTGACAAACCTTTACTGGAATTTATTAGCAAAAACTCTAAGGAAGGCTCTTGTTATGGCTTACAAATCTGTGTTCAATCTCCTTACGTATTAATTACTGGAAATGTAAAAGTTAAATGGAAACATGATTGATACCTTATAGTAAATGTAATTTAACTAACTGTATCACCAGATATCGTAGAGGAAAAGGAACCCTGATGCTCCACCAGCCCTCTTTGTCTCATTGCCAGCTAGTATTTCTGAGCAGTGGTAGGCTGATGCTGGTTTTCGAGTCTTACAACAAATACACACCCAGAGAGTGAGATGGAAACATGCTCTTCAACTCTTAGTAGTGGGAGTTGTGGCTTTGGTTTCCTTTTTTGCTTCAATGGTCACAGCTTTGGTGGCCATATTCGAAATATTCAACATGCACATTTTCTTAATAATTTGGCTCAGAATACTTCGAAGGCTCTTCATAATCAAATAAATACTGATGAAATGGTTGGGACCAAGCTAAATGCCTTAGAGGCAACTGTCATAGATATTGGTAATGAACTTTCAGCTTTGAAGTTCAAGGGAACACTTAAATGTCATGCTAGCTCTAAGTATGTGTGTGTTGCTGGGGCCAAATACAATGCTTCCCAAGGGGATTGGGAGAAGGTTTAAAACCATTTATTGGGTATAACAACAGCTGGAATCTTTGGGAGGTCCCTCATCATATTCAAGATATCCAAACAAGATTGATTTTTCAGATCTCACGTCCTTAGCTCATCAAATATTAAAAGAATTAAATGGCTTCAACCCTGGAAACACTCTAGACACGCTGTGTGGTCTATTCCTGGGCTGTTCTCTTTCCTACTAATTCTCTTTTGTGTTGTAATTGTAGAATGGTGAGCCTTCAGAACAAGGATGCCGGGACTCAAAAAAGTGAATCATCACCTGTTTCCAAAGAAAAGGGAGGAATATGGGGGTGGCAACCACATCATGTGACCAGCATCCTCTTTCCGATTGGTGAGGCTCTGTTGGTCACTTCCTGTGATCTGGCCACACCGGGTTTCAATCTCCCAAAGATCTCGCAAGATCTAAAAGGTCACAACATAGGATCCAACATGGCAACCAGCGGGGAGGCAGCACTTTCAATACCTCCACAATAACGAGGTCAGAGAGACGCATTAATATGATTAGATTTTACCTGCTGAGAAACTTCTAGCAAAATTCCACTGAAGAGAGACTGGCCAGTAATTAGTAAGATTTTTGGAGGTAACAGTTTGCCCCAGAAGCGTGAATCTCTGCCATGCAGCACGGAGGTCCAGATCCGCCGGCCGCCAGCCACTGCCCACATGACCCGGCGACCATCTGCGATCCGCCTGTGCGGAGGCCCCGGCCCCCACTACCCAGCGACTGGCAGGGGTGGCCCCGGCCCATGAGACCTGGCAACCAGTGGGGGTGGCCCTGGCCTGCACGACTCGGCGACCAGCCTCTGAGGTGCAGGGACTCTAGGAGGAGGTCTCTAGCCAAGCCTTCATGAAATGCGAACCGGGAACTGAAACCAACCAGAGACAGACTAGTCCCACCTCTCCCTTCGGACACTCCGGCAAGGAGCCTGGGGCCTGCCATAGCAGAGAGGTGACATCACCGGTGTATGGCCGACAGAATTCCTTCCCAGTGGAATCCACTTTAGCAGGTGTGTGACTCCCACCCCCTCCAGATACAAGCAGCCAGGAAACCTTGAGAATCTCTCCTGGGGTGCGTCTGTAGGGAAGCAGAGGGGATTCCCAATCCCCAACTCCCCTTACCACCAGCGGCGACATCCAAGATCTTAGCTGTCAGTTTCTGGGGGCGTGTCCACCAAAGGGGTCCGGAAAAATTAAACTGTTGGTTCCCAGATCACTGCACCACAGCACTGGGGCTTAGATGAATGACAGAGAGAGTGCTCAGTTGTTCAGGAAATAGGACACGCGGTGGGGCTACAAGTGTAACAAGATCCTTGGGGAACCACCTCCGGTGAACAGGACCTGGCTGGCTGGCTGGCTGGCAGGAGGAAGGGGGGGAGGGGCCAGAGAAGTGATATGGCTCTGGTCTAATAGGATTGAGAGAATCACAGGAGCCGCCTTATAGGGATTTCTTTGGGCACATAGAGGGCAGAAGCTCGGCTCGGAGGGCACAGCTCCGCCTACTGGAAGAGAAGGAAATGGATCTCTAAGACTTCAATTTTTTTTCTTTTTCTCTCTTTGTTCTTTTCTCCACTTTTCCTTCTTTCTTTCTTTCCTGTTTCAAGTTTTATTGCTCTTTCCATTCTCCTCTAACCTATCTATCTATCTCTCCTTCTTTCTTTTTAAGAGCACCCTCCTTCCCCTACCCCCCAACTTTCATCCCAAGCATTACGTCTTCCATTATGTGTAATTGTCTAAATGCAAATAGGTGAAGGTTTTGAGGCTGTATATAGGGCTCCTAAATACCTAGCTACTACCAAACACCCTGATCCAATCACCTGTTAGTATCCCCCTTTGGTAGAGCATTCTTCTAAAGTAACCAAGACATACTAACCCTCATACAATCATAGCACCTAACCTAAACATAAAGTCCCAAGAACAAACAACAAACCACTATATGCATACAGAATCCAGAAGCCTTTTATGAATTAAATGAATCAGCTTTAAAATACAATAAAGCCCAACATTTCTAGGCAGAGTCTCCCACCACAAAGGAGAGACAATAGAGATATACAAAAGGAAAACAAATTTATAGGAGAAAGCAGAAACACAGCAGTCAAACAGAGCTGGAAAGTAACGTGAACAACATGGAAAAAAAAAAACAAGGGAGAAAAGGATTACAAACAATGCAGTACAACTTAAAACTACAGGAGGACCTAGAAGCATCAGAAACATGGACAGGGAAAGAACTCAAGGCAGACCTAACTCAGATGGAACGGAATATTAGAGAAGACATGAGACAACAAGTCCAGGCAATGAAAGTATATTTTGAAAACAAATTAAACAAACAAATTCAAATGGCAAAGAACGAGCTTTACCAGGAGATGGAGATTTAAAAAAAATCAAACAGTAATCCTAGAAATGCAGGAAACCAGAAACCAAATTAAAAACTCAAACGAGAATATTACAAAAAGACTATATCAAATAGAAGTCAGAACATCAGATAATGAAGACAAAGTTTATCAACTTGAAAAGAATATAGTCAACACAGAAAGGATGCTTAAATCTCACGAGCAATCTATCCAAGAGATATGGGATTTCATTAAAAAACCAAACTTGTGAGTAATTGGGATAGAAGAAGGTATGGAAGTTCAAACCAAAGGAATGGAAAACCTATTAAATGAAATAATCCTAGAAAACTTCCCAGATATGAAAGATGGAATGGATTGCCAAATCCTGGGAGCCTACAGGACCCCAAACATTCAAAACCATAATAGACCAACTCCAAGACACATAATTATGAAGATATCCAACATACAGAACAAGGAGAGAATATTAAAAGCTACGAGAGAAAGGAGGCAGATTACATTCAGGGGTAAACTAATTAGGTTAATGGCTGACTTTTCATCACAGACATTGAAAGTGAGAAGAACAACGTATTTCAAATGCTGAAAAATAATGGATTCCAACCAAGAATACTGTATCCAGCAAAATTAAGCCTCAGATTTGACAATGAAATTAAAATATTTCATGATATACAAAAGTTAAAAGAATTTGCAGCCAGAAAACCAGCACTGCAAGGCATTTTGAGCAAAATACTACAAGAAGAGGAATTGAAAAATAGCACCCAAAACTAACAGTGGGATGTATCTCAGTAAAGGGGGAAAAATAACCAAAGAGGAAAAACTAGCCAAACTAAAATTAATAAATAAATAAACATGACTGGAAGTACAAACCATATTTCAATAGTAACCTTAAATGTTAATGGCTTAAATTCACCAATCAAAAGACATAGGCTAGTAACCTGGATTAAAAAAAAAAACAGATCCAACAATATGCTGCCTTCAGGAGACTCATATTATAGGAAGAGACATACACAGGCTGAAGGTGAAAGGTTGGGAAAAATCATACCACTCACATGGCCCTCGGAAGCAAGCAGGAGTGGCCATACTCATATCGAATAAAATCAACTTCAAACCTAAGTTAATCAAAATGGATAAAGAAGGACACTATATACTGTTAAAAGGAACCATGCACCAACAAGACATAGCAATTATCAATATGTATGCACCAAATAATGGTGCTGCAACGTACATAAAACAAACTCTCCTCAAGTTCAAGAGTCAAATAGACCACAACACAATAATTATGGGTGACTTCAACACACCGCTCTCTCCATTAGACAGATCCTCCAGACAAAACCTGAATAAAGAAACTGTAGAACTCAATAACACAATCAATAACCTAGACTTAACCGACATATATAGAATATATCAACCATCATCAAGTGGATACACATTCTTCTCAGCAACACATGGGTATTACTCAAAAATAGACCATATACTATGCCATAGGGCAACTCTTAGTAAATATAAAGGTGTGGAGATAATACCATGCACCTTATCTTATCATAATGGAATGAAACTGGAAATCAATGATAAAAGAAAGAAGGAAAAATCCTGCATCACCTGGAAAATGAACAATATGTTACTGAATGATCAATGGCTTACAGAGGACATAAAGGAGGAAATCAAAAAATTCTTAGGGATAAACAACAATACAGACACAACATATCGGAATCTATGGGACACAATGAAAGCAGTTTTAAGAGGGAAATTCATTTTCTGGAGTTCATTCCTCAAAAAAGAAAAGGAAAAAACCAACAAATAAATGAACTCACACTTCACCTCAAAACCCTAGAAAAGGAAGAGCAAACCAACAGCAAATGTAGTAGAAGACAAGAAATAATTAAAATCAGAGTGGAAATCAACGAAATTGAACAAAAAAAAAACATGAAAAAATTGATAAAACTAAAAGTTGGTTCTTTGAAAAAATAAATAAGATTGATAGACCCTTAGCCATTCTAACGAAGAGAAGAAGAGAGGGAATTGAAATTACTAACATACGGGATGAAGAAGGCAATATCACAACAGACACCACAGAAATACAGAAGATAATTAGAAAGTATTTTGAAACCCTATATTCCAATAAAATAGAAGATAGTGAAGATATTGATAAATTTTTTAAGTCATATGATCTGCCCAGATTGAGGCAGGAAGACACACATAATTTAAACAGACCAATAACAAAGGAAGAAATAGAAGAAGCCATCAAAAGACTACCAGCCAAGAAAAGCCCTGGACTGGATGGGTATACAGCGGAGTTTTACAAAACATTCAAAGAAGAATTAATACCAATACTTTTCAAGTTATTTTAAGAAATAGAAAAAGAAGGAGCTTTTCCAAATTCATTCTATGAGGCCAATATCACCCTGATCCCAAAAACATACAAAGACACTTCAAAGAAAGAAAACTACAGACCAATATCTCTAATGAACTTAGATGCAAAAATTCTCAATAAAATCCTAGTGAATCAAATACAAAAGCATATCAAAAAAAATGTGCACTATTATCAAGTAGGATTCATCTCTGGGATGCAAGGTTGGATCAATATACAGAAATCAATAAATGTTATTCACCACATCAATAGACTAAAAGATAAGAACCATATGATCATCTTGATAGATGCAGAAAAAGCATTTGACAAAGTACAGCATGCCTTTATGTTCAAAACACTAGAAAAACTAGGGATAACAGGAACTTACCTCAACATTGTAAAAGCTATATATGCTAAACCTCAGGCTAGCATCATCCTAAATGGAGAAAAACTGAAGGCATTTCCTCTAAAATCTGAAACAAGACAGGGATGCCCTCTCTCACCACTTCTTTTCAATTTAGTTCTTGAAATACTAGCCAGAGCAATTAAACAGACAAAAGAAATTAAAGGCATAAAAAGAGGAAAAGAAGAACTTAAATTATGACTATTTGCGGATGATATGATAATATATCTAGCAGACTCAAAAGGGTCTACAAAGAAACTGCTAGAGTTAATAAATGAATTCAGCAAAGTGGCAGGATATAAAATCAACATGCATAAATCAAAGGCATTCCTGTATATCAGCAACAAAACTTCTGAAATGGAAATGAGGAAAACCACTCCATTCACAATATCCTCAAAGAAAATAACATACTTGGGAATCAACCTAACAAAAGAGGTGAAAGATTTATACAATGAAAACTACAGAACACTAAAGAGAGAGATAGAAGAAGATCTTAGAAGATGGAAAAATATACCCTGTTCATGGATAGGCAGAACTAACATCATCAAAATGGAGATATTACCCAAAGTTCTCTAGAGGTTTAATGCAATGCCAATCAAAATCCCAACGGCATTTCTTGTAGAAATAGATAAAGCAATCATGAAATTCATATGGTACACAAGAAAAATGAATCATTAATAGGCAACAGTGGGCAAATTGATGAACCAAAAACATATAGGTAGAAAACAAGTGGCAACATAGAAGAAGCATTTTGTTCATTACTATTACTTTTTTCATTACTATTACTGCATATAGATCCAATTTGTTCCAATTTTAGAAAATATATTGATCAAGCTGGGCATGTAGCACACCCCTGTGATTCTAGAAACTCAGGAGGTTGAGGTAAGAGTATTACATGTTGGAGGGCAAATTTGGTGACTTATGTACAGCCTGTCTAAATCATCATCATCTGGACACAATGGCACAATGCTGTCAGTAAGCTACTTGTGAGACTGAGGCTAGGGTATCACAAGTTTGATGCTGGCATCAGAAATGTAGCACAACTCTGACTGAAAATAAGATACAATCATATTAAAAAGTGGCTGGGGATGTAGCCCAGTGTTAAGGCACCATTGGGTAAAAGACCTAGAATCCAACCAAAATTGTTCTACTGTCTACATCAGATTCACTTTATATTCCAAAACACAGATAGGATGGAAATAAAAAGTGCTAAATAAAAATAGCAATCAAGAGCCCAGCACAGTGGTGCAGACCTATAATCCCAGTGACTTGAGAAGCTGAGGAAAGAAGATCATGAGTTCAAAACTGCAGGTGGTAAAAATAGAGTTCCTCTTGGTGGAACAGTCTGGCTGCAAAATAAAAGCTAAGAAAGGTAAAGCAGAAAAAACTCCACAGGATTCAGAAAGTAATTTTAAAAGCAGGGGTGGGATGGGCTAGCCAATCTTCATCTGTGGATGAAGCTTCCACACTCAAAAGAGCAAAATGGAGCCCATGTTTGCTTTATTTATATCAGGGAATATCAAAGGTTTTCCATGGAATATTCTTTGACAAATAAGGTAGAAGGTGGGCTTTGCAGTTCCCAATGGGTTATGACCAACTCTGGAGCTACAAGAGGGTGTCTTCCTAGAGAGCAGAGATAGGGTCGTGTGCCTTGGGAAATCCAGTGCACTCTGGGGAGCTGTGGATAGTTCCCAAGGTTAGACCTAAATCTCCGTGGCTCCATACCCAGAGAAGACCCTCAAGTATTTCACAGGTGGTACCCTGAATATTCCCCCTTTTGACTTTGCAACAGAAAATGATGAGCCATTATTTTAAGTTCCAGTGATGTTGGAATATGATGACATCATTATCCAAAGTACATGTATGAAGACACAAATTGGTGCCAACATCCCTTATATACAACCAGAGATATGAAAAATTGTGCTGTATACATGTAATAAGAATTGTAATGCATTCCACTCTTATTGTTTTAAATTACAAAAAAATAAAACACACTTCAGCTTGTGTGAGGATCAAGGATTAATTCTTTCAACCACTCACCAAGACATTGAATTGCATTGTTTTTTTTTAGTTCTCAGCTGCAGGAAGAGCAGGAATATATGTGAATTTCAATACCTGATACTCACTGGGATATATTTGGGTGAAATACAAGAGACAGAACATCTTTGGTAGGAAAGGTGCAGAAAATCTGGGAGGCAGAAAAAAGTTGTCATGAAAGCAATAGACATTCTCAAGCTCAGCAGGTAGTACCTGTGATGACAAATGCCAATTCCAGCCTAATTATTGCCTACATTAACACAGACCCTCATTTCATGCATGGATAATACTGGTACTCAGCAATTTAAGAGATATTTAACCAAATTTAATATCCTACACAACATATTTTTGCAATGCACATTTTCAATAAAAGTCACACAATTTTTATTTTAATATTGAGTTATTTAATTTCTTTTGCATTTCTTATGATTTTAGAATCAGATGGGTAATTTTTACAAAATTACTTTTGGATTTTGGCCTCATTATATTGAATCTGCAGACCCACTGTGGAATATTGTGGTTTTAAAAAAATCAAACTTTTGATCAGTGAATATTAGCCATTTCCCACTTTGTTTCCTTTTTTTACATTTTACTATCCCCTTTATTTTTATGTTGCAGTGAATAGTTTCTTTTTTTTTGTTGTAACTTTCATTTTAAATTATTTTTCCTATATTTGTGAATGGATTTATGCCTCAATTTTAATAGTGCCCATTGCTAGGGTATATCTGAGTCAACATCTATAGGAAGATGGTCTGCAATTTCCATTCTTTTGTTGTGTTATCTGGTATTTCTGGCCTTACAGAAAGAATTAGTCAATTTTCTTCTTCTTTTTTTATATGTAATCATTAATTATTCTTACTGATCTCTTATTACATGTTTGCTAGACATCACCTGTGAAGGCACTTTTTTTTTAATGTGATTACTGTTTTTTTTTTTTTCTGTGTGTGTGTGGGTTGATTTTTGGAGCTTGTTTTTTGTCAGGTTGGCCTCACATTCCTTAGCCTAAATCCTCCTCCTGCTGTAGCCACACAGGTTTCCTGGACTAGTGGCATGTGCTCCCAAGATCAGCTTTTCAGCTGCTCATAAAAATAATTGCAATTAAGTTAAATGTTAATTTATAGGTCTACTTTATATTTCTTCACATCTGGGTCTACTAATGTATTCTATTGATTCCTGAAGTAATTTTCAAAGTTGATGATTATCTTGCAATTTATCCATATGTTGTTGTTTTCCAGGCTCGAGGCTTTCTTGGCAATTAAGATGGAATGATGAGCAAGCACAATGTGGGGAAATGAGAACCTGGCATTTTGTGAATTGACCAATGTCTCAGGATGCCCTGTGCAGGACAGAGAGTGTGCACACATAATCCTGTGAGATAAATGAAGCAGAGAAGCTAAAATAAATTATAATTTTAGTTAGCCTAATTAGTGATCTTGAGTAACTTTTATATGTCTTAAACACTTGTTTAAGTTTTATGGCAGAATCAAATTATTTTACCATATTTAAATTCAGCTATTAGGTTTTTTTTTTTTTAAAAATTGTGAGTTGTGTAAGTTTTATATATTTTGGACATTGCACTTTTATCAGACATGGGGCTAGCAATGATTTTCTTTAACCAGTCTACTTCTACATTTTATTGATTTGTTCCTTTGCTCTCTAAAAGCATTTTTAGCTTTATGTAGTCTCAGTTATCTCTCTGTGTTTTACCTTGCACATTCTCAGCATGTTCTATCTAAAGCCATTGCCAACACCAATGAAAGTATTTTTCTCATTTCCTTCTGGAATTTTTATGATTTAAGGTTACATCACAATGAGATAACCACACACATGTGAGCTTTTCTCAAAATGTTGGTAGGTAACACATACTGCAGAGGATATGCAGGAAAGGAAATGCTTGGACATCCTTGTCAGAAATATAATTTGAATAGACATTAATAAACTATAAGGAGGTTTTTTAAACAGTTTCTACTAGACACGCCATATGACTCACATTTTGTTGAGAACATGCTTGTATTTTTTATGGTTCTTCAGAAAAAGAGAATAAAATACATAAGAAATGTACATGTGCATACAAAAGGGAGCTTATTATATTTACTCACACAATCATGGGAGAAATAGTCACCAAATGTTTGCCTGAAGGATGGCAACACTGGGAAACTGGTAACAGCTCAGTCCAAGAAGGTAGAAGCTTCACAATGTGAGGAAGCAAATAAAGTTGTGGTCCAGTGGTCCAGGACAGAGGACTTAAAAGACCCCGATAGACAAAAAAAAAAAAAAAAAAAAAAAAAAAAAAACTGCAATCAACAAATGAGCAAAGGATGTGAACAGACACTCCTCAGAAGATATACAATCAATTAATATATGAAAATATATGAAAAATGCTCATCATCTCTAGCAATCAGAGAAACGCAAATCAGAAGTACTTTAAGATATCATCTCACTCCAATCCCAAGGGCAGCTATTATGAAGACAAACAACAATAAGTATTGGCAAAGATGTGGGGAAAAGGCACACTCATACACTGCTGGTGGGACTGCAAATTGGTGGAACCAATATGAAATGCATTATGGAGGTTCCTTGGAAATCTTTGAATGGAACCACCATTTGACCCAGGTATCCATCTCCTCAGCCTATACCCAAAGACTTAAAAAAGCATACTAAAGGAACACAGCCACATCAATGCTTACAGCAGCACAATTCACAATAGCTAAACTTTAGAGCTAACTTAGATGCCCTTCAGTAGATGAATGGATAAAAAAATGTGGCATATATGCACAATAAAACTTTACTCAGCAATAACAAAGAATAAAATCATGGCATTTGCAGGTAAATGGATGGAGTTGGAGAAGATAATGTTAAGTGAAGTTAGCCAATCCCCCAAAACCAAATGCCAAATGTTTTCTCTGATATAAGAAGGCTGACTCATTGGGTAGGGAGGGGAGTGTGGGAGGAATAGATGAAAACTAGATAGGGAAGAGGGGTAGGAGGGAAGGGAGGGGGCAGAGTTTGGGTTAGCAAGGATCATGGAATATGATGGACATCATTATCCAAAGTACATGTATAAAGACTTTATATACAAACAGATATGAAAAATTGTGCTGAACATGTGTAGTAAGAATTATAATACACTCTGCTGCCATATTTTTTAAAGAAATATTTAAAAAAATTAAATTTACAAAATGAAAACTTGGCCCTTTGAAAAAATAAATAAATTTGATAAACCCTTATTCATGCTAATGTAGAGGAGAGAAAATCTCCAGTTACTAAAACAAACAAACAAACCACAACAAAAAATAACCCTCCATGACAAAAAATGAAATATCACCATGAACACTAGATAAATACACAAGATAATTAGAAATTATTTTGAAAATTTGTACTCCAATAAAACAGAAAATATTGAAGACATCAACAAATGTCTAGAATCATAATTTACCCAAATTGAGTGAGGATGATACACACAAGTTACACAGATCATTTTCAAGCAATGAAATAGAAGACACCATCAAAAGCATACCAACCAAAAAAAAAAAAAAAAACAGGAATGGATGAATACAAGACTTTAAAGGAGAACTAACACAAATACTCCTCAAATTATTCCATGAAATGGAAAAGGAGTGAATACTTCCAAACTCACTAAATGAGCAAAATTTAACACGATTCTAAAATCAGAAGAAGACACAAAGAAAGAAAACTTCAGAACAATATCTTGAAGGAACATAGATGCAAATGTTCTGAGTAAAATTCTGACAAATTGAATACCAAAACATATTAAAAAGATTGTGCACCATGATTAAGTGGGGTTCGTCCCAGGGTTGCAAGGTTGGTTCAACATATGAAAATCAATAAAGGTAATTCATCACATCAATAGACTTAAAGAACCATATGATCATCTCAATAGATGCATGAAAAGCATTCAACAAAATACAGCACCCCTTAATGTTCAAAACACTAGAAAAACTAGGAATATATCTTAGTATTGTAAAGGCTCTCTATGCTAAGCCCCAGGCCAACATCATTCTAAATGGAGAAAAATTGAAGGCATTGCCTCTAAAAACTGAAACAAGACAGGGCTGCCCTCTCATCAGTTCTATGCAGCATCATTCTTGAAACACTGGCCAGAGCAAATAGACAGATGAAAGAAATTAAAAGGATATGGACAGGAAAAGATGAACTCAAACTATCACTATTTGCTGATGACATTATTCTATACCTAGAAGATCCAAAAAATTCCACCAGAAAACTAGAACTAGTAAATGAATTCATAAATAGCAGAATATAAAATCAACACCCATAAATCAAAGGGAATCTGTACATTAGTGACAAGTCCTCTGAAAGGGAAACTAGGAAAACTACCCACTTTACAATAACAAAAAAAAAAAAAAACCACCAAACAAAAAAATCCCACAACTTGGGAATCAATGTAATGAAAGAGGTGAAAATTTTCTACAATGAAAACTACAGAACACTTAAGAAAGAAATCAAAGAAGACCTAGAAGATGAAAAGAGTTCCCTTGTTCTTGGAAAAGCAGATTTAATATTGTTAATTAATATAAATAATAATGACCATACTACCAATAGCACTACACAGATTTAATGTAATTCCAATGAAAATCCCAATGGCATTCCTCATAGAAATAGAAAAAGGGATCATGAAATTAGTCCTGGAAAAATAAAGAGACCCAGAATAGCCAGGAAGAAGAGGGAGGCAGGAGGCATCACTGTACAAATCCTTAAACTATACTACAGAACAATAGTAACAAAAACAGAATGGTACTGGCACCAAAATACATATATAGACCAAGGTACAGAATAGAGAACACAAAGAATATCCTACATAAATAGAGGTATCTCATACTAGACAAAGATACCAAAAACATATATTGGAGAAAAGACAGCCTCTTCAACAAATGGTGCTGGGAAAACTGAAAATCCATATGCAACAAAATGAAATTAAATCAAGGACATAAGTATTAAACCAGAGACCCTGCACCTAAGAGAAGAAAACATAGGTACAAATCTTCATCATGTTTGATTAGGCCCTGACATCCTTAATAAGACTCCCATAGCATAAGAATTATAACCAAGTATCAACAAGTGGTAGGATTCAAACTGAACAGCTTCTCAGCAAAAGAAACAATCCGTGAGGTGAAGAGACAGTCTACATCTTGGGAGAAAATTCTTACCACACACACTTAAGCCACAGCACTCATCTCTAGGGTATATGAAGAACTCAATCTTAACACACACACACACACACACAAAAAACAGTCAATAAATGGGACAAGGAATTGAACAAGCACTTCTCAGAATATGATATACAATTGAGCAACAAATATATATATGAAAAAGTTCAACACAGCAGTTAAAGAAATGCAAATCAAAACTAAGATATCATCTCACTTCAGCCAGAATGGCAGCTAGTATGAAGAAAAACAATAAGTACTGGCAAGTATGTGAGGAAAAGGTACACTCACACACTGCTGGTGGTATGCAAATTGGTGCAGCCGATATGTAAAGCAGTATGGAGATTCCTTGGAAATCTGGAAATGGGACCACCATTTGAACCAGCTATTCCTCTTCTTGAACTATACTCAAAGGACTTAAAAACAGCACACTACAGGGACACAGCCAGGTCAATGTTTATAGCAGTACAATTCACAGTAGCTAAACTGTGGAGCCAACCTATATGTCCTTCAGTGAATGAGTGGATAAAAAATATGTGGCATATATACACCATGGAATACTGCTCAGGAATAAAAGAGAATAAAAACATGGCATTTTCCAGTAAATGGATGGAGTTGGAGAATATTATGCTAAGTGAAGTTAGCCAATCCCCCCAAAAAATGCCAAATATTTTCTGGTATATATGGGGGTGACTCAGAGTGGGGGAGGGAGGGAGAGCATGGGAGGATTGGATTAACTCTAGATACGGAAGAGGGGTGGAGAAAAAAGGAGGGGGAAGGGGATTAGTAAGGATGGTGGAATATGATCAACATTATTATGTATGAAGATTTGAATTTGGTGCCAACATAACTTATATACAGATATGAAAATTTGTATTATATATGTGTATTAAAAGTTGTAATGCAGAAAGAAATGAGTACATGTACAATGGCATAAATTAGCATGAACATATGTTATATACAGAGAAACTAAAAATTGTGCTTTATGTGTGTAATAAGGATTGTAATGCATTCCATTGTTGTTGTGTATTTAAAAAATAAATAGTTTTTTTTTTTAAAGAAAGGTATTGGAACCCGTTGGGGACACTATAAGCCTACAGGGTAAAAATTTAACACTTTGAAAACAGAGATGGAAGGGAAGATGCATGAACAACATGAAAAACCAAGCAAGAATGTGCCCCAAACAAATATGCTACATTATTAGAATCCATAGCCAGAACAGAAGAAGAAATAACAGAGAAGGAGTGGAGGAGGTACATAATTTTTTTAATTAAAAAATGATATAAGAGAGCAAATACAGGCAGCAAAAGATCATTTTGATAAAGAGCTACATAAGCAAATACAGAAAGCATAAGCTTCCTTCAATAAGGAGATAGATTCTGATAAAATAACAAACAAAAAGAAATCCTTTAAATGAAGGAAACAGTATACCAAGTTAAGGACTCAACAGGAAGCATCTCCAACAGAATAGCTCACTTGGAAGAAGGAACCTCTGATGTGAAAGGTAAAATATATAATCTTGAAAAAATAGTTGACCCCAATGAAGATGGTAAGAAATCAAAAGCAGAAGATTCAAGAATTATGAGATAACATGAAAAGATAAAATTTAACAATTATTGGGACAGAGGAAGGCATAGAGGGCCAAACTAAAGAAATGGACAATCTATTTAATAAAATAATACCAGAAAATTTTCCAAACATGAAGACTGAACTGGAAAATCAAATACAAGAAGTTTACAAGATGTCAAAAGTACAAAATCTCAACAGATCCAAACCAAGGCACATCATAATGAAAATACCTAGCATACAGGAGAAGCAGAGTATTTTAAAAGACACAAGAGAAAGCAATCAGATTACATATGGGGAAACAAATCTGGATCTCTGATTTCTCAACTGAGACCCAGAAAGCTACAAGATCCTGCGACAACATATACCAAGTTCTGAAAAAGATGCCAATCAAGAATCATAACCAGCAAAATTAAAGTTTGATTAGCAATTGAATTTCGATTTAGATGTTATTTTTTATGACAAAATAAAAATCTTCCATGATACACAAAAGTTGAAATAATTTACAACAAGAAAGCCTGCACTACATAACATCCTTGGCAAAATATTCCATGAGAAGGAAAAGAACAACAATAAAAAATTTAAAAAGGGAGGTATTGATCTAAAGGAAAAAACCTATCAAAGAGAAATCAAGTCCAGTTAAATACCAAAAAATCATCAAAAGTAACTGGGAATACAAATCATATCTCAATAATAACCCTGAATGTTAATTTCCAAAACTCAGCAAACAAAAGACTAGCAGATTGGATTTTTTAAAAAAGACCCCAAAACATTCTGCCTCCAAGAGACTCATTTCATAGGAAAAGACATCTACAGACTGAAAGTGTCAGGTTGGAAAAAAATATCACTCGGGCTGTGGCTGGGGCTCAGATGTAGAGTGCTCACCTACTACTACTTTAACACACCTCTTTTACCACTGGATAGATCTTCCAAACAGAAGCCAAATAGAAACTATAGAACTCAATAATACAATCAATAACTTAGATTTAACTGACATACATAGACTATTTCATCCTTCAACAGGCAAAGACACTTTATTCTCAGCAGCAAATGGATCCCTCTCTAAAATAGACCATATATTATGCCAAAAAGCAACTCTAAGCAAATACAGAAAAGTAGAGATACTACCCTGCATTCTATCAGATCATAATGGAATAAAATTACAAATCAATGATAAAAATAGAAGCTACTCTAACACCTGGAGACTAAATAATATGCTAGTGAATGAACAATGGGTTGCAGAAAACATCAAAGAGGAGATTTAAAAATTTTTAGACGTGAATGAGAACACAGATACAACATATCAAAATCTCTAAAACACTATGAAAGCAGTACTAAGAGGAAAGTTCATTGCATGGAGTTCATCCCTTAAAAAAGAAAAAGTCAAATAAATGGCATAAAATTACATCTCAAAGCCCTAGGGGAAAAAATGAATCAACACCAAAAACAATAAAGGACAAAAAATAATTAAAATCAGAGCTGAAATCAATGAAATTGAAACAAAAGAAGCAATTTAAACATTTACAAAATGACTGGGAATGGTACCAACAATTTGACCCAGCTATCCCACTCCTCAGTCTATACCCAAAGGACATAAAAACAGCATACTACAGGGACACAGCCACAATGTTTTTAGCAGCACAATGCACAATAGTAAACTGTGGAGTCAACCTAGATGCCCTTCAATAGATGAATGGATTAAAAAAATGTGGCGGAGCTGGAGATGTGGCTCAGTGGTAGCACGCTCGCCTGGCATGCATGCGGCCCAGGTTCGATCCTCAGCACCACATACAAAGATGTTGTGTCTGCCGATAACTAAAAAGTAAAATATTAAAATTCTCTCTCTCTCTCTCTCTCTCTCTCTCTCTCCCCCCCCCCATAAAAAATATTGTGGCATTTGTATACAATAGAATATTACTCACCAATAAAAGAGAATAAAATCAAGGCATTTGCAGGCAAATGAATGGCATTGGAGAAGATGATGCTAAGTGAAGTTAGCCAATCCCCAAAAAACAATTGCTGAATGTTTTCTCTGATGTAAGCAGGCTGACTATACTGAGGTAGGGAGGGGGAGCATGGGAGGAATAGATGAATTATATTTAGGTCAGTGGGGTTGGAATGAAAACGAGGGGGCAGGGGGTTAGCAAGGATGGTGGAATGTGATGGACATCATTATCCAAAGTACATGTATGAAGACAAAAATTGGTGTCAACCTACTTTATATAGAGAGATACAAAAAATTGTGCTGTACATGTGTAGTAAGAATTGTAATGGATTCCGCTGCCATTTAAGTTTTGAAAAATTTTTAATTTTCAAAATGAAAAGTTGGGTCTTTGAAAAAATAAATACATTTGACAAACCCTTATCCATGCTAATGTTAAGAAGCAGAGAAAACTCCAATTACTAAAATCCATGATGAAAAAAGAAATATCACCATGAACACTGGAGAAATACAGAAGATAATTAGAAATTATTTTCAAAATTTGTACTCCAATAAAACAGAAAATATTGAAGACATCAACAAATGTCTAGAATCATGTAACTTACCTAAACTGATTGAGGATAATATACACAAGTTAAACAGATAATTTTCAAGCAATGAAATAGAAGACAACATCAAAAACCTAACAACCAAAAAGAAAAAAAAAAAAAGCCCAGGACCCAATGCATACAAGACCTTCAAAGAACAACTGACTCCTCAAATTATTCCATGAAATAGAAAAAGAGGGAACATTTTCAAACTCATTCTATGAGGCCAATATCACCTTGATTCTAAAATTAGACAAAGTCACATCAAAGAAAGAAAACTTCAGACCAACCTCTCATAAAAAACAGATGCAAAAATTCTGAATAAAATTATGAGAAATCAAATACAAAAACATATCAAAAAGATGGTGCACCATGATCAAGTGGGATTCACCCCAGGGATGCAAGGTTGGTTCAACATATTTAAATCAATAAATGTAATTAATCACAACAGTAGATTTAAAGATAAGAATCATATGATCATCTCAATAGATGCAGAAAAGCATTTGACAAAATACAGCACCCATTCATATTCAAAACACTAGAAAACTAAGGATAACAGCAACATATCTCGACATTGTAAAGGCTATCCATTCTAAGCCAGGCCAACATCATTCTAAATGGAGAAAAACTGAAGGCATTTTGTCTAAAATCTGGAGGAACACAGGGATGCCCTCTTTCTCCACTTGTATTCAACATAGTTCTTGAAACACTGGCCAGAACAATTAGACAAATGAAAGACATTAAAGAAATAAGTATAGGAAAATAAGAACTTAAACTAGCACTATTTGCTAATGATATGATTCTGTACCTAGAAGACCCAAAATATTCCACTAGAAAACTTCTAGAACTAGAATTCTTCAAAGTGACAGGATATAAAATCAACACCCATAAATCAAAGGCATTTCTGTGTATCACTGACAAATCCTCTGAGAGGGATATGAGAAAAACTACCCCATTCCCAATATCCTAAAAAAAAGATACTTGGTTATCAACAAGAGATGTGAAGGGTCTATACATTGAAAACTATGGAACACTAAAGAGCAATCAAAGACCTTAGAAGATGGAAAGATTTAATTTAATCTTGAATAGGCAGAACTAATATTCTGAAAATGACCACACTACCAAAAGCACTCTACAGATTTAATGCAATTCTGATCAAAATCCCTATGGCATTCTTCATAGAAATAGAAAAAGCAATCATGAAATTCATCTGGAGGGAGGTTGCTGAAGATCCCAGGCTGCTCGGCCACAGGCCACCTCCAGTGCCCCTGGATGTAGCTGGGGGACCATGGCCCCCAGCAGAGCCTACCCACCCGGCTGTACATTTCCTAGGGGCTGGCTGGTGGGCGGGGATTCGGCCTGGTGTGTACTCTGGCAGCCCCAGCCCAGGCCTGAGAAAGGGACAGCCCCGAAGTAGCCCGCTTTGAGGTCCCCAGCATCCCCCGATCTCCCCCGCTGGAGCGGCATGGGCCTCCCACTGCGCACCACCTCTGAGGCGGCCTCCAAATCCGAAGCCCCGGTGCGGGTGGGCTGCTTGTCCCCAGCTGTCCCATGGCACCCAGCATCCCTGTGTTTGCCATCACAGGGAGATCTCTGCCCCCTGGGGCTGAGAGACCCCAGCCTTTTCCCAAGCTGAAGCTGCAGGGTACTGAGGTACCAGCCAGATGTCTTCCCACAAAGGATCTGTGGTGGCACAGGGCAACGGGGCCCTGCCAATAACAGGGAAACTGACTGGGTGGAACTGGCTGAACTGGAACCCCTGCTAAAAGAGAAGGGCAAGCGGGTAATTGCAAACCCAAACAAGGCTGAAGAACAACAAACATGCCCAGTGCCCCAGGAGGACGGGGAAGAGGTACGGGTACTGACACTTCCCCTGCAGGCCCACCTTGCCATGGAGAAGATGGAGGAGTTCATATATAAGGTCTGGGAGGGGCATTGGAGGGTCATCCCATATGATGTACTTCCTGGCTGGCTGAAGGACAATGACTATCTGCTACATGGCCACAGACCACCCATGCCCTCCTTTTGTGCTTGCTTCAAGAGCATCTTCTGCATCCACACAGAAACTGGCAACATCTGGACCCATCTGCTTGGTTTCCTACTATTTCTCTTTTTGGGAATCTTGACCATGCTTAGACCAAATATGTACTTCATGGCCCCTCTTCAGGAGAAGATGATTTTGGACATGTTGTTTTTGGGTGCAGTGCTCTGCCTCAGCTTCTCCTGGCTCTTCCACACCATCTATTGTCATTCAGAGAAAGTCTCCCAGACTTTTTCCAAACTGGACTATTCAGTGATTGCTCCACTGATTATGGGGAGCTTTGTCCCCTGGCTCTATTACTCCTTCTACTGCTCCCCACAGCCTCGGCTCCTCTACCTCTCCATCATCTGTGTCACTCCCAAGCACTGGCAAACAAGAGCAGGAGTGTTCCTGGGACTTGGCTTGAGTGGTGTTGTGCCCACCATGCAATTTACTATCGCTAAGGGCTTGGTCAAGGCCACCGCAGTGGGCCAGATGGGCTGGTTCTTCCTCATGGCTGTGATGTACATCACCTGAGCTGGCCTTTATGCTGTTTGGATTCCTGAGCACTTCTTTCTGGGAAAGTTTGACATAGGTTCCAGTCCCATCAGATTTTCCATGTCCTGGTGGTGGCTGCAGCCTTTGTCTACTTCTATAGGGTCTCCAATCTTCAGCAATTCTGTTATGGCCTGGAAGGTGGCTGTACTGATGACTGCCTTATCTGAGCCTCCCCACCTTGAGGTGGAGGAGGAACTTCCCAAGTGCTTTTAAAAATAACTTCTTTACTAAAGAGAGAGGAAGAATCTAAGTTGTCTGTTTCTAGAAGAAACCTCTTAGTGAATTCAGTACCAGTTAAGCTTCAGCTCACTTTCACAGCCACTGGGCAATAAACTTTCCACTCCCCTTCCCCTAGCTGGGGAGGGTGGGGATGGCTAACATAGTCATCCCCTTCCTTGGCAGTCACCCTCCTCGGCAAGACAAGTACCATTCCCTCACAGAGACAGTACTTTGAAGCTCATTTTGAGATCTTACTTCCTCCTTCAACAATTTTGGGAAAAAATTATGGACTGGGACTCTTCAGAAATTGTTTTCTTCTTTTTTCCTGAAAGAAAATTTTCCTCTCTTACCCACTGTCATTACTTCGTAACCTGGCTTATAACAGGCTATCGATTTTGTAGCACACTTTTCAAAAACATTTATAACCTGGACCCATCTTTCTAGGGCCTAGATCTGCTTACATAGCAGGAAGAATAAGACAGCAAATTTTACATAGCCTGGCTAATCATGGAAGTGTGTCCAGGCTTCAGATAACTTGAATTTTAATTTTTTTTCCTTGGCAGAGTAATTTAAAATTAAACTGGGGAAAGATATCTAATATTTAATACTAAGCCTTAAAAAGAAACCTGCTATCATTGCTATGTATCTTGATGCAAAGATTAAGATGATAATAAAAAAGTACAGGAGAAAAAAAAAGAAATTCATCAGGAAAAATAAGATGAATATAGAGGAAAAAAAAATATATATATATATGAATATAGAGATGATGAGCATCTCTATATTCAGAATATAGAACCAGAAAAGCTAAAGCAGGAAGAGGGAGGCAGGTAGCATCACTATATCAGACTTTAAACTATACTACAGAGCAAGAGTAACAAAAACCTCATGTACTGGCATCAAAACAGGCTGGTAGACGAACAGTGTAGTATAGAGGACACAGAGACCAACCCAAAAACTACAATTATCTTATATTAGACAAAGGTGCTAAAAATATGCACCGGAGAAAAGAGAGCATCTTCAACCAATGGTGCTGGGAAAACTGGAAATCCGTATGCAGCAAAATAAAATTGAATCCCTCTCCCTCACCATGCACAAAAGTTAACTCAAAATGGATCAGGGGTTTAATAATTAAACCAGAGACTCTCTAAATAGAAGAAAGAGTAGGCCCTAATCTCCATCATGTGGGATTATGCCACAATTTCCTTAATAAGACTCCTATAGCACAAGAATTAAAACCAAGAATCAACAGATGTCATGGAATCAAACTAAAAAGTTTTTTAAAGAGAAAGGAGAGAGAGAGAGAGAGAGAGAGAGAGAGAGAGAGAGAGAGAGAGAGAGAGAATTTTTTTAATATTTATTTTTTAGTTTTTGGTGGACACAACATCTTTGTTTGTATGTGGTGCAAACCCGGGCCGTACGCATGCCAGGCGAGCATGCTACCGCTTGAGCCACATCCCCAGCCCCCTAAAAAATTTTTTAACAAAAAAGATAATAGAATAGAGAGCCTACATCCTGGGAGCAAATTTTTACCCCTCATATATCAGATAGAGCACTAATCTCTAGGGTATATAAAGAACCAAAATCTTAACACCAAAAAAAAAAAAAAAAACAATTAACCCAATCAATAAATTGGCCAAGGACCTGAACAGACACTTCCCAGAACAGGATATACAATCAATCAACAAATATATGAAAAAATGCTCATCATCTCTAGCAATTAGAGAAATGCAAATCAAAACTAAGATATCATCTCAAGCCAGTTGGAATGGCAGCTATTATGCATACAAACAAATATAAGTGTTGGCGGGGATGTGGGGGAAAAGGTACACTCATACACCGCTGATGGGACTACAAATTGGTGCAGCCAATTTGGAAAGCAGTATGAAGATTCCTTGGAAATCTGGAAATGGAACCACCATTTGACCCAGCTATTTCTTTCCTTGGACTATAGTCAAAGGACTTAAAAAATGCATACTACAGGGACACAGCCACATCAATGTTTATAGCAGCAGAATTCACAATAGCTAAACTGTGGAGCCAACTTAGATGTCCGTCAGAGGATGGCTGGATAAAAAATATATATGTGGTATATATCCACAATGGAATATTACTCAGCACTAAAAGAGAATAAAATCATGGCATTTGTCAGTAAATGGATGGAGTTGGAGAGTATTATGTTAAGTGAAGTTAGCCAATCCCCCCCAAAAATGCCAAATATTATCTCTGATATAGGGGTGATGACTCAAATTGGAGGAGCGAGGGAGAGCATGGGAGGATTAGATTAACTCTAGATAGGTAAGAGGGGTGGGAGGAAGGGGACAGGGGATTAGCAAGGATGGTGGCATGTGATGGTTATCATTATACAATGACATAATAAACATCATTATTCAAAAGACATGTATGAAGACTTGCATTGGGTGTCAGCATACCTTATATACAAAGAGAGGTGAAAAATTGTGATTTATATGTGTATTAAGAATTGTAATGCAGAAAGAAATGAGTACATGTATAATGGCATAAACTGACGTGAACATACTTTATGTACAGAGATATGAAAAATTGTGCTCTATATGTGTAAAAAGGATTGAAATGCATTTCACTGTTATTGTGTGTTTAAAAAATAATAGAAACTATATATATAATTTAAATCATGACCTAAAAAAATCCTAAGAAAACGAAGAAAGAAATAGTGAGATAGGATGCATATGGTGCTACACACCTGATATATCCACTGGTCTGGAGGCTGAGTCAGGGGGATTACAACTGTGAAGCTGACCCCAAAAACTTAGTGAAACCCTGCCTATTTTTTTAAAAAGGCAATAGTAATTTTTAAAAAATGAAGAAGAAAATTTAATAATTTAAAAACTTAAAGTAAACATTTAAAAAGGGCTGAGAATATAGTTCAGTAATAGGACATCCTGAAAATTCCATCAAGAAATATCCATTTCTGGCAATCAGCCACATTTTGTTTGCCATGTTGCATACAGTTTGACAAATACTATGAAGCACAATGTCAGTTTTATATCAATGTCACATAAATGTCACATTTCACATATAATCATACTTAAAAGGACACCTGCAGAATTTGAAAAACGCAAATAAAATCAGCACATAAAAGACTGAATTACACACCCTGGGTATAGATGATAGGACTCCTCAGTATAAAGAGAACAGCTTCCCTCGGGTTCATCTATGATAACACCAAAACAAAATTTCACCATGATTTCCTTTTCACTGAAGAAGGGACCAAAGCAAACAGTTTGAAAATTCTCCTGGAAGGTTAAATTGATATGTAATTAGACAAGAATTCTGAACTCTAAGAGCAAAAGCAGGAGCTATCATTACCAGGCACTAATGCATGTTATTAAATTATCATATTGCAGTAATTTGAGGACCAAAAACATCACAATGCAGAAATTTCATAAATGACTCCATATGTATGTAAATGTCAATTTTATTATGAAGTGGAATGAAAAGGCCTAGATAAATGCAACCATCTCCAGCAGAGGATTTGATGTGAATGAACAAGACAACCCAACTTGAAGGGAGGTGTGGGAACTGGAGGTGCAGAGCACTGGTAGGGCTTGGGGGCAGGATGTGTGTGGTACTGGATTATACTCTAGCACCCCAAAGAAGCACATATTGAGTAGGAATGTTTCAAAATTATACCAGAATAGGAGCCTCCTAGATTCTCTCCACACATGGATACACCAAATATACACCTGCTTCTGTTTTGACTTCCTCTTAAATAAAGTTATACATGGATTGAGAGACCTATGCATTGGACCACTGAGAAAATCTCTACCATCCGAAGGGCAGGCGAAGTTGGGGTACACTTGGGCATTAGTCCTGCCTTGAGCGATGTGCTACATAATTGAGACAGAATACCCCCATCTAGTGTCACCCAGATTAGATGAAGACTGACTTGGGTCACAAATGGAGCACATTGGACACTAAATGACTTGTCACTGGAAACACAATTTGTCTGGTGCTCATAGAGGAAAGAGCTGGATATACACAAGTATCAGGAGTGGAGAAAAGGAGTGGTTTTCTATGGCTATGGTGAGTCATGTGCTTTATCCATGGGACCAGGGCAGAAGGGGAGTTAGATCAAGGGTCCCGATTTATCCCTAGAAGGGATTCGCCAGCATGATCTGCAAACTGGGGTTGCTAACATTTGAGTTCCTCTCTAGCCAGTCCCTAAAGGTATACAGGAGAAATTCAATCCACCCAGCATCCCTGCCTGAGCACTCTCCCCCCTACCTCAGTAATAACTCCAGGCCTGAACAGTTCTTTCTGGAAGGAGTATGTCCAGGCACTCAGGGTCCCAACATTTTTTCCAATTCCATGGACTTCATCCTAACCCACTAAGCTTTGGGAGCAATAGCAACTGTGCATGCGCAAATCTCCCTGGATCACAAAAGAGGGGCTTCACATTGCACTGCAAGCACTTCCATCAGCTACGATCCCCACACCAGGAGTGAAGAAAAAGGATAAAAACCACAGCTCCGTTTCTTTCTAGAATAGGCTCACACCACCTTCTTGCAGTGAGCACAGGCAGCCTGGGTTCTAAACAACTGCATCAGGAATTCAGTCCCCAGTGAAGTAGGAGAGTTTCTGCAGCCTGAGCCCAGCTGTGGGAAAGGCTCCAAATCAAACAGGCAAAGGAACCAGTCCTCCAATGACATGGATATGGAGAAAGACCCGCTCACATGGGGCTAGAATATAAGCTTAGTGCAGCCATTTTTAAAAACAGCATGCAGTTCCTTAAAAGCTAACAGAGTAGCAACCACTCTGGATGCATTTCCAAAGAAACTTGAACCAGTGTGTTAATAAATGGCTGCATGCCCATCGCTGTTCCAGTATCCACAGGAGTCAGGATGAGGGAACTTCTGAAGTGGCTTCTGGAAAAGGAGACTCCTCCCATCCACAGAGCAGTCACCTACTATCCAGAGAAACTACTTCCCTTAAATGCACCTGCTCATAGGTCAACAGGTGGCTGATATTTACCAGATGCTCAAGAGGCCTCAGATGTGACAGGTGTGGGATCCTTGTGTCAGGAAGAGCCAAAACTGGACCAGGAAAATGTCACAGAGGGCATGAGACCCCTGGGACATGCAGTCCACAGGGGGGACACTCAGCCCAAAGATATTCTTACAAAGTGTCTGGCCTCGGAGAGAAAGGGAGAATACGCATGCACAAACACACACACACACACACACACACACACACACACACATTTTTTTTCAAATGTCAAGCGGTTTTTGGTGTACTTTTCTCTCATGTGAAATGCTCATAAACAGAAAACAAAACCTTTGTGTCTTATTTTATTACAGTGGGGAGGCAAAACTGTCACTGGAAATGGGGACAGAGGACTGGAATTTGAGGAATTCATTGATGCATGTGTACAGGTTTCATCTGGGAGACAGGGTTGTGGATATGACATTTTTGTTTTCCTTATATTTAGAACATTCAGGGAGGTGCAGGCAGGAGGGCCACACCTGTAATCCCAGCAACTCAGGAGGCTGAGGTATAAATTCAAGGTCAGACTCAGCATCTCAGAATCTGTCTGCTCTGTGGGAAAGGACATCTGCATTCAGTCCACTATTCTCCCAATGCCCCCCCCCCAAAAAAAAGAAAGAAACCCTCCAGGGGGAGAAAAACCTAAGACCCCTGCAGATCCCAGCCCACTTGGGTAGGAAAAGGGCCCATGGACTGGTGATTCTCAGTGTCCCAACTCTGAAATATACCACAGAAGAAATTCAGGAAGGAGACTTGAGCTGCCAATTTGTACAGGAGATACCCATGTGTTTAATAATGAGAATAAACAGAATCCAACATCTTTAGAAACCCAAGAAATGTAAAATAAAACCCTATCAGAGAGGAAATTAAATAGTACCAATGAAGATAGGAAACAAAAGAATTCTAATAAACTCAAGAAGTTTAAGTGCTTCTTAACTATTTGTGGAAACTGTTTTGCCATTAAAGACACATGATAGTCCCCCAACACAGTGACTTGCAGCAATCAGTTCATATGACCAGGATAATACATTAATAGTCATGGTACATTCAGCTTAAAAATAGTATAAAAGGCCATGGGTAAGTTTTACACGGGTGCCATATGCAGGTGGTATTATGTATAACTATGATGCACTAATAAACAATCCAGCATGCTTTACTCTTAATGGAAGCATCCAGTCCTAAAATTCATTGACAAAGTTAAATATATGTGAACTTAACCAAGAAGCCTTTGAATTATAAGAGAAAAAAATTATGAGTGAAAAAAATAAGAAGTTATTACGTAACACGTGCATTGTGAAGCTGTACTGTTACAATTGTCATCAAGGAATCAAGACGTCAACAGAGTCCACCCACAAACGCACATGGTTGTAAAAATCATATACTTAATTGCAACGGAAAAGTCATTATAAATCAAACCCTAACAAGGCCAATCTCAGCAACTTAGCTAAACCAGTGGGCAGAATAAAAACTAAAAACTACCAGGGAGAGAGCTCAGTGGTAAAGCACCGTTTTGTTAACTACCAAAACAAAAAAACAATAAACTCCACAAAACTAGCTCAGGAATGGTAAGGTCCCTGTTTACCACAGCTTCCCTCCTGCAGTAAAATGGTGTTTGGAAATTTGATCTTTTTTGGGGGGGCGCGCTGGTGTTGGGCATTGAACTCAGAGCCACTCAATCACTGAGCCCCATCCCCAGCCCTATTTTGCATTTTATTTTGAGGCAGGGTCTCCCTGAGTCTCTAAGTGCCTCATCCACTTGCAGAGGCTGGCCTTGACCTCGCAATCTTCCTGCATCAGCCCCCACCCCCAGCCGCTGGGAATGACAGGTGTGTGCCATTGCTTGGCTTGGAGATTGGATTCTTCTAGTGGTCCAACCTGTCAATCACCACAGCCTGGGAAGACGCCAGGCTGCTGTGCTCACCTGCCAGATAGATAGGACTTAAGCAGGGGCTGAGGCTGCCCCAGGGGATGGGGAAGCTACGAGGATAGGGGTCTCCGCCACTGTCACGCTCTCCACCCGACTGGCCAGGGGGGCAGAGGGGCACTGTCCCCAATGGGCTCAGGCCTCTGGTTGCAGAGAGTCCCCGGAGTCAGGGTCCGCAAACTTGGGTTCCCCCCACAACCGGGCCCGCCAGAGGACCTCCCAGCCCCGACTCCCTCCTGAGCCTTCCTGTCCAGGCAGGAGGTGCCACTGCACACTCACCATCTCCTGGTGCCCAGCAGGCAAGCCTGCCCTGGGAAGCTTCAGCTTCTGCAAGGCAGGGCCACCAGGGATCCTGGGCATAGAGCAAAGCCTGGAGTCCAACTGCTAGAATCCTGGAACCACGGACCTCAGAGAAAAAAATCCCCTCCCAAGCACGGAAGCCCGCCCCCTGCTCGCTGGCTGCACTCAGGATTGGACAGCGCTCAGCATTGGACAGCGCTCACCACGGGGGCTTCTGATTGGACAGGGAGTCAGTCAGTCTCTGCTCTCCCCAGTCTGAGCCCAGTGAGCCTTCTTTTTGAGTGACGGGGGGGGGGGGGGGGGGGGTGGTGATATCTGCTCCAGGTAAGAAGGAGGCCAGAATGGCAGGGTTGGATTGCAGCTTTTTTCTTTTTCTTTTCCTTTTGAGGTCTTGGCATTGGGGTAGGTTTAGAGTGATCAGAATTCTAAGTTCTGTTGGGTTTTGATGTTAGGAAATTGAAGTCATTTCTTGAAAGTTTCATCACCCGAACCTCCTCCTATAATAAGACCACCCAAAGCATCTTTGGTGAGCTGACTTGTCCTCTGTTTATCTGTGCAAAATTCTCCAAGCAGAACTGGCCTTTCGCCCAGTGGGAACTGCTCAGTGCATCATGGCCAGCGCTGGTGGAGGCTCACTGGCGGCCTGGCCGGCGTCCTGGAGGAGTTTACCACCAAGTTGGCAGCATGAGAGCTGATGTTCCTCCAGCTGAATTGAATCTATCTGGAGCCCACATTGAGGCTGGAGGCAGAGTAAGGAGATCAGCACAGAAGAGATGCAGGAGAGCACAGCCCTGGGTAAAATCCAGCTGCACCCTGGCTCCCTCACTCTCTGGTGCATTGGGGGTTGAAGTCACAGGACTCCACCTCTGAGCACCTTCCCCAGCCCTAGTTTGAATTTTATTTAGAGACAGGGTCCTACTGAGTTGCTTAGCACCTTGCTTTTCTGAGGCTGGCTTTGAAATTGCCATCGGCCTGCCTCAGCCTCCCCAGCCACTGCAATGACAGGCATGTGCCACTTTTTTTTTCTTTCTTTCTTTTTGAGAGAAATACCTGCGGTGGCCACAGGATAACAGCCTTGCACAGATCAAGGCCACCCTGGGTGCTCTCCTTGGTTCCTGCCAGTCCCATGGATCCCAGGCAATTGGATCCTGACTCCTCCAAATTCCAGAGAGGACCCTGCCCAGGTGTACATCCTTAGGATCAGCTGAATTCTCTGCACTTGACAAGAAAAAAGAAAAAGAAAAACAGACAGACCCTACCTGCTTATCGTGATGCAAACAAAGCCAATGTCTTTCAAAAGGGAGCTCCACATCTTGTCCCCCCAATTCAGTGGTGCAAAAAGTCACATAATACAGAGAAGACTTCTCCTTAAGAGGGACTCAAAGGTCTCTTTCTCTAAGAAAAAACAATTTGCCTTCGATTGGAAGTCCAAGAAAGCCAATTCCAGGTTTTCCTAATTTGGTAAATAACTGCATAGCCTCGAATGCACCCTCCTCCTCTCTGCCTTATTTAAAAGTGGAGGCCTCAAAATTACTTGCCCCCTGGGACCTCTGCACCTGTAGATGAATTCGGAAGAGGGGGGAGTCCTTTCTTCTCTCTGCAGTACCCTGTACCTCCACGTTCCCACAGGCTCCAACACCTTTGGCAGCATCCAATGGGGGAGCCGTTTAGAAAATTCTGGAATGTACCTAAAGACATTTCCTCATCTGGCTATGATGCTATCAATTTGGTTCCATGGTCATTTTCAGTACTTTTAAATCTTTTTCTATTTTATTAGTTCTTGTTAGTTATACATGACCATAGAATCCATTGTGGTAAACTTAATCAAACATAAAATATACCTTATTCTCCTTAGGACCCCATTCTTGTGGGTGGGCATAATGAGTAGATTCACTTAGGTATTTTCATATATTTAAATGGAAATATTATGTTCACTTCATGCTACTGTCTTTCCTGTTCTTATCTCCCCTCCCTTCCTGTTGCTCCCCTTTGTCTCCTCTACAGAACTTCTCTTCTTGCCTCCCACCTTCCTTGTGATATAGATTTGGTTTTGAGGGATTGCCTTATTTTACTTTAGCATGGTATTCTCCAGATCCATTCATTTACTGGCCAATGTTATAAAGTCATCCTTTTTAAAGCTGAGTAGTATTCCACCATGTATATATACCACAATTTATGTATCTATTCATCTGTTGATGGGCATTTAGGCTGGTTCTGTAGCTTAGCTATTGTAAGTTGTGCTATCATAAATATTGATGTGGCTGTGTCCCTGTAGTATGCTGATTTTATCCTCTTTATCTTGAGGAGTGGGATAACTGAGTCCGATGGTGGTTCCAGTCCTAGTTTCTTGAGGAATCTCCATCCTGCTTTCCAGAGGGGTTGCACCAATATGCAGTTTCTCCACCAAGGTGTGAGCATTCCCTGTCCCCCACATCCTCACCAATTTATTGTTAATGTATTCTTGATAATTGCCATTCTGACTTGAGTGAAAGAGAATCTCAGTGCAGTTTTAATTTGCATTTCTCTAATTGCTAGAATACATTGCCTTTTCAGTATTTTTTTAAATTTTTTTTCTAGTTGGAGTTGGAACCAATACCTTTATTCTATCCATTTATTTTTCTGTGGCGCTGAGAATGGAACCCAGTGCCTTGCACATGATAGGCGAGTGCTCTATGGCTGAGCCCCAGCCTCAGCCCCCATTTTCAGTATTTTTTTTTTTACTTTTGCTTCTCAGTACCAGCATCCCAGGTATTTGGGGAACCAGTTGTGCTGCATTTGTGAAATGGGAACATTTCTCTTGAAAGAAGACTGAGAAGGTCAAGACACATGCCCAGGATTCCAGGGATGAGCAGTGCATGGTTTTCTGGCCCATGATGAGGAGAAAATGTATGTGGCTGATAAGACAGAAAGAGCCGGGAACACCCTGGGGCTAGAACCCCACCTTCCCCCATGAGGGAAATTATTAATTATTCTTGCTGTTAGTATTCTAATCCAAATGAGAAATTTTCCTAAGCTACCAGTGCCACTAGATATAGGTCCCTGAATGGAGCTCAGATTTGTCTCGAGAGGCAATAAATGTGAATAACCAACCCAGTGGTTCCAATAACCAACAAGCTAGACCTCTGTCTCCTTGGGAACAAAACACTGGGTTTTACCCAATAATTAACAATCCAACAGCACCTGACAACCAATTTATGAGAGATGGAGAATTGGATCGGTGGGTATGGGGGTCTGTGGGTGGCCAACTGAAGGATCTTGCCTCTGGGTGCATTACTTGCATCTGAGAGGTTTTGCAACATCAATAAGATAAGCAGACTGGTGAGAAAACTGGCAAAAATCTCTGCATTATTCTAGCCAGGAAAATTTATAAGCACTCTAAAAGCATCTTAATGTTTACCCTCAGTCTAATGTGCCTCAATTAGAATGCCACCATTTGAAAATAGCTGTCAACATGAAAAGTTTCTGAACCACATTTGAGGATAACTACAAAAACCATATGAGTCCATGGCTAAATACATAAGTAAAAATAGAAATCAAATAATGAGCATTCTCTTAAGACTTCCTTCCTGAAAACACTGCCCTATTTGCTTTTAATAATTCCTCTAGCAACACTTGATGTTCATAGAGAACCGAGGAACATGTCTGCTTAGGGCAGAAATGCTGGATACCAAGAAGAAACTTACACTGAACCTCAAAGGAGAAGGTTCGTAAATCACTATAATGCAGGAATGCCCACAAATTTTGAAATTAAAAACAAGGGACTGGGGCTCTGGCTCAGTGACAGAGCATCTGCCTAGCACTTGTGAGGCACCGGCTTCAATCCTCAGCACCACATTAAAAAGAAATATATAAAATAGAGGTATCCTGTCCAACTAAAAACTATTTTTAAAAACAATGGTCAGATTTAAAAAGAAAAATTTTTAAAAAGCCAGAGATAATTTTTGATAATACATAAAATATAATCAAAGTAGAGAAAAGTTTATTGGCCCAGAAATCACTAGCAGGAGGGAGGGAGGAAACAGTGAGGCTTCTCTGACATCTCTAGGCCAAACACCCGATTTGCTTCTCAAGTTTATGGGAGATGCTGTGGGTGATTCCAGAGGCCTGCTCATGGACCAATTCCTACTTCTTAACTGGCAGTAGGATTGCATCATGTTTGTAGGATCCTACTCCACATGATCTTTTCCAGAGACACCAAAGGAAACCCTGAGTGTGTGTGTGTGTGGGGGGGGTGAATTTACTGTAATAAAACTTTATTATGGCAGCTATTATGAAGACAAACACAATAAGTGTTGGTGAGGATGTGGGGAAAAGGTACACTCCCCATACATTTCTGGTGGGACTGCAAATTGGTGCAGCCAATATGGAAAGCAGTATGGAGATTTCTTGGAAATCTGAGAATAGAACCACCATTTGACCCAGCTGTCCCTCTTCTCTATCTAACCCCAAAGGACTTAAAATCAGCACACTACCGGGACACAGCCTTATCAATGTTTATAGTAGCACAATTCATAATAGCTAAACTGTGGAGCCAACCTTGATGCCTTTTAGTGGATGCATGGATAAAAAATATGCATTATATATACACAGTGGAATTTTACTAGGCAACAAAAGAGAATAAAATCATGGCATTTGCAGGTAAATGGATGGAATTGGAGAATATAATACTAAGTGAAGTTAGCCAATCCCAAAACAACAAATTCCAAATGCTTTCTCTGATATAAAAAGGCTGACTATAGTGGGGTATGGAGGGGAATCATGGGAGGAATAGATGAATTCTAGATAGAGCAGAGGGGTGGGAGGGAAAGGGTGGGGGCAGGGAATTAGCAAGGATGGTGGAATGTGATGGACATCATTATCCAAGGTACATGTATGAAGACACGAATTGGTGTCAACATACTTTATATACAAACAGAAGTATGAATAATTGCGCTGTATATGTGTAATAAAAATTGTAATGCATGCTGCTGTCATTTAGTTTTTAAAAATCAATAGAAAAAATTTATTATGAAAAGTTTAAGATGATATTCTAAATATATAAATGCAACTCTCAAGTCACCTTGCTCTGCACTGACCAGTTCTCATTGGAACTTTTCTGGGACCAGTAGGAAAATAGGGGCACAACATACTATCAGAGAGAACACTCCAGCTTGAGAGTGTCCCTATTTTCCTTCCCTATGTCCTTAAATAAACAAATACCAGATAGATTGAAGGATGTGTCTGAAATAGTAGTTAGCAGGTGCACACTAGTGACAGGAACAGGAAGTTGACATGCCAAAGATCCAGGACAACTCTAGGTCACTTTGGCCTATGCAGGTATGGAATGGTTCTTACATATTTGATGGTTAGGTGCAATCATCCTATCTTCTTGAGTTGTGGAATCTAGTCTGTGAAAGTGTCCCAGAACTTGTCCCCACCAGTGTAATTTGTGTTCTCAGTGGTAGAGAGACCTGTATTGCTCACATAAATCACAGGTTGTTGGCTGAGGAAAGGAATCTAGCACATCGACGTGACCCAGGAAGGGCTCTAGGTAAATTACGTTTCTAAAAGAAAAGTGGGGGTCTGCATGCTACCTGTCTCTATCAGTATGTAGCTGAGTGGTAGAGCTACCATGAGCACTAAATATAGATAGATAGATAGATAGATAGATAGATAGATAGATTGATTGATCTATCAAGGCAGGCATGAGCTGCATCTTTGAGAACCAATAATGTATCATTCCATAGAGTTCCCTAATAATTTTGCATTTTAAAAATACAATCATTGGCTTATAAAGTGTAGTATCCACTGGTAGGCAAGGTGTTCGATATTCATTGAAAATGGAAAAGAGACCAACTATGTGACCAGAAACTCAAGAAAACCTTATTCATGGGCCATAAGTCATCTTTCAAAACCACTGAACACTTTTACAAGTTTTCTAAAACAAACAAAAAAACGAGGTTCTGCCTGTCCTCTTTGCCACCCCAACACTTATGGCTCTGCCTGTCACCTGCTGCTTTCCCAGGTGTCATCTCTGACACTCCACTTGCTTCTGTCTCTGGTCCAGATGTTATTGGAATTCCTACAACATATTTCTAAGCCTTTTATAGACAATCTGCCCTGCATGTTCTCCAGGGATTGGAAATACCTGTGGCCATATGCATGGATTCTGCACCGAAGGTCTCAAACACTGGTGGATGGGAAGGATTTGAAAATGATTTCCCCATGTACCAAATAAATGTACAGACTTTCTCCCAAGTAATGAAATGATATAACAACTTCTTACATAGCAGTTACTTTGTACCAGTTTTTAAAAATATTTTTAGTTGTAGATGGACACAATCCCTTTTTTCTATTTATTTATTTTCAGGTGTTGCTGAGGATCAAACCCAGTGCCTCACATGGGTAGTTGAGCACTCTACCACTCATCCCCAGCCCCAGCCCTGTATCAAATTGTATTAGTAACCAGTGATTTTTTAAATTACATGAGGATGTGAGCAGACTGTCTAAAAACTTTATACATAAAGTGATGAATATTGTTATCCTTTGGGGATTGCTGCCTGGAACCAGTCATCCACCTATGCTGAATAAAAACTGCAAGACATCTCCAGTGCTGGAATCAGTCTTCATTTCTCTCCTACCACAAATTTGTTTTTTATCTGGGTTCTCACATTTTGTCACCAAGAACTTTGAAGTGGCCTTTGACTCCTTGTCCTTGTCAGCTATCCATTCTATTACTTGCAATCAACTTCACCTGGAAGTTTTTCTGTAACTCTCTTCTCATCCATCACTGGTACAGACCCTTACTGGCTCTTGCTTAAACTGGTGGTTGGAGGGGGAACAAAAACAAAACAAAAACAACTCATCTCTGACTTCTTGACTTCAACCCTTATCATTGAAAAGAATCATTATTTTTATCATTAAGGAAAATTAACTGAGCCAGGCAGAGTGGTGCCTGCCCATGATCCCAGCAACTTGGGAGGCTGAGGCAGGAGGATCAAAGTCAGCCTCAGAAACTTAGAAGTAAGCAACCCAGTGAGACCCTGTCTCTAAATAAAGTATATATTAAAAAGGGGGGAGGCTGGGGATGTGATTCAGTGGTTAAGTAGCTCTGGGTTCAAACCCTGGTGCCAAAATAAATTTAAAAAATGAGCAGAATTGACCACTAAAATTCCTTCTAAGAAGCCTTCAAACTCTCATAGCCTAGTATTTTTAGAAGTTTAGAAATATGTGCTTCTGCATGCATTACATGGTATGAGAATGAGGCTTAAATTCTCCCATGGATGACGACTATAGCATTTTCCTTTTGGAGAGAATAAGGACCTTCACTGGCTCCCAGATACTGATACCTCATACCTCCGATCATGGTGGCATTGTGGTGCGGGTGGGGGGTTACCTTGCATTGTCACATGAAATCAGGTTCAATCCTGGGAGTCAGGTATGCACCGGACTGCCTTGGTTACACATGAGCCATTCTTAAGGATACTTTGGCATACAAATATATACTATGAAAATGAGGTTCAACTTCCTTCCTGGTGGACATTTTAGCATTACAATGAAGTAGAATTGACTTCCTAGTCACTGGTACTTTCTCTTGAGTTTATTTGTGAAAGAGGTTCCTCCTAAACTTATTAAACACATTTCAAATTCGTGGGTCATAATCTCATGGTAAATCATATCTTCCATTAGGAGAGGGTCAAGGTGTGTCTTCAATTCTTAGGCTCCAAGGTGCTAACAATACAACATGGGCACAAACAGAATGCGGTGCATGAATAATTGGAGAGATGTTCTCTTCTACACAAGTGGAGCACTATCACAACAGTCAGTCTCTCAACAAAGATGGCAACTAGCAACTAACAGGAAGGTATTCCAAAAACAGTGTATCAATTGGGAAACTGCTGGAGATGGCAAAGGCTCATGCCCCTGGAGGGCTGGGGTGGGGGGAGATGAGATTGCATCATGCTACTCAGAACACTTTGCAAATTAAAACTCATGAGTTGCTCATTCTGGAGTTTACTATAGCTTATAGAAAGAGAAACCATAGATAAGAGAAACTATGATAGTTGAATTGCTGTAAAACAAATACCAAGAAGCAATCGCATGAATGGACAGAGAGAAGTAGTTGATCAGGTACAAGACAGCATTAGTGGGTTTCCCTAGAGAATCCAAGAAGCTGGAAGGCAGTGGGAGGACATGATAAAACCTGTTTTTTTTAATAATCAATAATTGTATACTTTGCAAAACTGTGCTTCAAAGATAAGGGGAGATTTTTACAAGGAAAGGTTTGTGGTGAGTAAAAAACTCTTGAAGAAATGCCCATAGAGCCATCTAGGTTAAAGTAAATGATGAAAGACAGAATGTTGAGCCCACATAAAATAATGAGAAATAATGGTAGATTTAGTCAGTAGCTAAATATGGTAGCTAAATATATCCAGTACCATGGAGTGTATAGTTTCTAAATTTTTCTATTTGTTCTAAAAATATAAGAGTAATAATTATACTCTATATGAGTAATAAAAATTGCAAAGCATTCTGCTGTTGTGTATTTTTAAAAATAACATTAAAATAAATAAATATGAGTGCAAAACTAACACTTAAAACACAAAAATAACAGTTACAACCAAACAAACATTGAAGCTTAATGACCTCAAGACTCCATTTTTCATTTCTATCAGAAAATACCTAAGGCTGAGTAGTTTGTGATTAGAAAGTCATTTAGATCAGAATTTTTTGAGTCTGAGAGTACAAGATAAAGGGATCCCATCCACTTGGCTTCTGGGGAGTATCCAATTTGCTCCATTCCAGCATGGTGGCTGTAATCAGAGTGGGGACAAGTGGAAGAAGAAAAATCATATGGACAAATATGAGCCACAGAGCAGAGAGGGGCAGTCTTGGTTTTTCATAACAACTCATTTTCTCAAAAACTCATTCCAAGAGACTAGCGTTCATTCCTCCTGAGGGTGGTGTCCCCAATGATTGAATTAACACCCAGTAGACAGCACATTTGAAAGATTTCCCTGCCTCAGTGCTACTATAATGAGGACCAAGTGTCCAAAAGCTAAGCTTGATTTGGGACAAATGATATCCAAGGCATAGAAGACACACAATGCATGAAGTTATAGTTTATGACAAAGATAAAAACCAGGATTGAGGGACTAATCTGTAAGATTAGCAACACTTTTCTATACAATTGAAACTAATTTGGCATGAACAAAAAAAAAATTGTCATAAATTTAAGATGTTAGAGCTCCCAGAACCATCACTAAGGAAAAACTAATCATGTGCCAAAAGAAGAAAATAAAAATGGTACAGAAGAAAAATGAATCATTAATAGGCAATAATGGGAAAACTGATGTACCAAAAATATGTAGGTAGAAAAAAAGTGGCAACATAGAAAAAACATTTTATTCATTACTATTACTTTTTTAATTACTATTACTACATATGGATTCAATTTATTCAAATTTTAGAAAGTATATTGATCAAGTTGGGCATGCAGCATACCTCCATGACTATAGAAACTCAGGAGGCAGAGGTAAGAGGACTGCAATTTGGAGGCCAAATTCGGTGATTTATGGAGAGCCTTTCTAAGTCATCATCATCTGTGCACAGTGGCGCAATGCTGTCACTAATCTACTTGTGAGACTGAGGCTAGGGGATCACAAGTTTGATGCTGGCATCAGCAACTTAGTGTAACACTGTCTGAAAATAAAATATAAAGATATTATAAAGTGACTGGGGATGTAGCTCAGTGTTACACTCTTTAGTATAAGTCCTAGAACCAAACAAAATTATTCTGCTGTCTACATCAGATTCACTTTAGATTCCAAAACAAAGTTGGGATAAGAATAAAAAGTGTTAAATAAAAATAGCAATCAGGACCCCACCCCAGTGGTTCACGTCTATAATCCTAGTGATTTGGGAGGCTGAGGAAAAAGGATCATGAATTCAAAACTGCAGGTGGTAAAAATAGAATTGCTGGAATGGTGGAATTCCATTGGTGGAATGGTCTGGCTGCAAAATAAAAGCTAAGAAAGGTAAAGCAGAAAAAAAAAAACCCACAGGATAGAGAATGTAATTTTAAAAAAGGGGGCAAGATGGGCTAGCCGATGTTAGAAATGAAGCTTCCACACTCAAAAGAGTAAAATGGAGCCCATGTTTTCTTTATTTATATCAGGGAATAACAAAGGTTTTTTATGGAATGTTCTTTGCCAAACAAGGTAGAGGAAGGCTTTGCAGTTTCCAATGGGTTATGCCCAACTCCACAGCTACAAGATGGGTCTTCCTAATAGAGCAGAAATAGGGTCATGTGCTTTGGGCAATCCAGTGCACTCTGGGGAGCTGTGGATATTTCTCAATGTTAGACCTAAATCTCCATGGTTCCATACCCAGAGAAGACCCTCCAGTAATTTATGGATGGAACCCTGCATAGTCCCCCTTTTTACTTTGCAATAGAAAATGATTAGCCAATATTTCAAGTTCTTGGAACCTTGTTCTGAGGGATAGACAACCTATTATCACAATACAAAAAAGAACTAGTAGCAAATATCTCATTCCAATAATATACCATGCAGAATGTTTCAGCATGTTTCCAGGGTTGAAGCCATTTCATTCTTGAAGTTTTTCCAGTTAGAGAGGTAGAATCCATAAGATCAATTTTGCTTTTTTGAATATCCTGGATGTTGTGATGCAACTCCATAAGATCCAGGCTATTATTATTGCTGTGCCAAATGCCCATTAGATGATTTAACCTTTTCACAATCCCATAAGAAAGCCTTATATTTGGCTACAGTAACAGAGACCTTCATAATCAGATGGCATTTAAACCTTTCTTTAAACTTGAGAGCAGAAAGCTCATTATCAATATTTATGACAGAAGTTTCTAAGGCATTCAATTTAGTTTCAATATTTTCATCAATATTTATGATTATTAAGGGTTTTGGAAGTATTTTGCACCAAATTATTAAGACAATTTGCATGTTGAATATTCTGAGATATAGCCACTGAGGTTGTAACTGTAGAAGTGATAAATGAAATTAAATGACATTTTAAAAATTATAACCCAAAATTTTGAGTCCAAGAGCTCACTTAAGTCTGGTCAACTGAGCATGCATCTGTTGTAAAACCTGAACACCAGCATCAGCATACCATGGCTCTGAAATGTTGACTGGTAGTAAGACAAAGGAAAACTGGTGAAGGATTAATGTTCTTTTCCCTCTGTTATATCTAGTTTTGCAGTTAGGTAAGTTGCAGATTTACAGGCTACATGATTTTTATCATCCTTTCTCTTAACTCTTACATTTCCAGTAATTAAAGCATAAGAAGATCGAACCAGGCCTGCAGCCATACCAGGAACCCTCTTTACACCCCCTGCCTACAGACTCAGGCATAGGGCTGTCAGTGTAATATAGGAAATCTGAGGCTGCAATTAAGCTCCAAACATCTTTTGGATACTACCTTCACTGAAGGTTTGGATATTACCAACAAAACCTCCAGGGATCATGGCATCCTTTTGTGATGGTCTTTTGTCAATTCTTAAAGACCAGTCTAAAATATATCTACTATTTCTAGAACCTTTTTGTTGTACTGGCAAGACATTTGCACAGTCTATTCATTTAGGAAAGGTGCCAAATTCTATTGCAGAATGATTACTACAGTAAGGTATTGGCAGATGTTCTGTGGCAATGACTGGCTTGTTATGAGAAAGTCCTATTTTAATAACTGTTTAAACATACTGCTTAGAGTCCCAGGGTCCAGTACGATTGGCTCATCTAGACCCCTCCCATATGCTGTCTTTCCTTCAAAAGATACCCCTAGATAGCCAGGTGCTTATCGTGGGACCAATATATACGTAGTTCTCCACTGTAACCAGTATAACTAAATCCAGTCACAGGGTTGGTTTTAATCTGAGTATCTGTAAAACCACATATTACATGAATATCATTAGTAAATACTGGAATGGATTCTCTGGTCAACACCTCGGGGTGTACCAAAGATGGGTCTGGAAAATATGTCCAGGTGGTTTCTCCCTGGACTGCATTTACTGGACATCTCAACAGAGCTAACATGACCACAAACGTTGTGGCAGCAGAGTTAGTTCCTACTTGTGTCGAACTATCTGTTCAGCCTGTAGCATTAGATTCTACAGTTGCCTCCATGATGGTAGTTTCAACATTCAGCCTCTCAGAGCCTTCTTTGCCCTCTTCCTCCATTGTAGCTTTCCCTTCCTGCTGGGGGTCAGGGCTGACATCTCTGGGTCAATCTTCAGCCATTTGAACCTCAGTTCTAGGTATTCCATGTCTGATAACACATTCAGGTACCCCAATAAAATGAGAGGCACTTTCTGGGAAAACACAAGCATAACTACTACCCTACATTATCACTGAATCTTATCCTTTCTGTTATGTTTGTAAATCCTTCCACCAAACATGGCTCAACGGACCTGCTGCAGTGGAAAAAATGTGTTTTTCAGCTGCAGTGTGACTTTCAGAGTCACAATTTAAAAAAGAATTAAAACAAAGCATGATTAAAGTTATTTTGTGGGGCCTTATCCCCCACTTTTTTTATAATTGTAGCTTAATAGATAAATGAGCTCATTCTACAATAGCAGGACCTTGATGGTTCTATGCAATACCTGTTTTATGATCAATACAAAATTGATGGCAAAACTGCTGAAAAGAAAAATTGGTATAAGCTGGAGTATTATCAATTTCAATCTGTAAAAGACATTCTAATGCTCAAAAGTAGCTATACAGTAAGAAATAACAAGATGAGTGTTTTGTTTTACACAGGGAGTAGCAAAAAAATCTAGAGTGAGTATCAACAATAACATGAACTTAACACTGTTTGCCAATTGAGGAATGTGAGTTACATCAATTTTCCATAACCGATATGGTCATAAAACATGGGATTAACCCTAGTTGGGAAAGATAAAATATGTTTAAAACATTGTGAGATTTGATGAAAAATTTAACAAGTTTTTCTGCAGGAATATTAAATTTTTTATGTAAAGAAGAAGCATTCTGATGATGTAAAGAATATGAGGCTTGTGCACAATCATATAAATATATTTATTCACAAACAGCAACAAGTTTATCAATCTTATAATTACCTGATGCTAAAGGTCTTGGAAGATTAGAATGTGCCCTTATATGGCTAATGAAACATGGATAGTGACACATTTGAATTGTCATTTGTAAGGTCTGAAACAAATTAAATAACTCTTGCAATGGTGTGTTCCCAGTAGTTGATATTTCAATATTTTTTGTAACACGAACTGCATGTAAAAAATCTGAATAAACATTGATTGATTGGCTCATTTGCAAAATGAATTAAAGCACAAATGAGAGCTTGAATTTCTGCTCATCATGCAGAAGTATAAGATGTCTGTATTATCTCCATATGAGCATGGCTATAGAAACCTACTTTTTCTGAACTTGATCCATCAGAAAATATTGTTAGTGCTCCAACTATTGGTTAAGCACATACATTTTTGGGGAAAGTAAATATAGTCACAAAAGAAAACTAAATAATTTTATCATGAAGTTATTGTCTTTCCATTTGACCAGGGAAGTTAGCAAAAACTATCTGCCAAGTATTAGAAGATTGCCAAAGCCAATCATGCTCTTGAGTAGAAAAAGGGACAACAATAATATTAAGCTATGACCCAACTATCTGAAAAACCCATGTCATTCCTTTAATAACTGAGTAATAAAGCCATGGAAATGAGTTGATGTCTTTTGAGGAGAATGAGGTAGGCAAGGCCACTCAATAATTCCCAATTATTGCCATATTGCTCCTGTAGAAGTATGAACATTGGGAAATATTAATCAATATATAGGCTCTTGGGGATTAATTCTAGTAAGCTGTGCAGTCTCCATGGCAGACATAACCTTGTTATGGGAATCCTTTCTTCTGCCATAAGTTGATGAGAAGATACAGAAGGATCTCCCTGGGCAATCTGAAACAAAGGACTGAAATCTGCACTGGCTAATTTTAAACTGGGTCACAGCCAATGAATATCACCTAATAACTTTTAGATGCCATTTGCCTTGGGCAATCTACTGTGCTTCGGGGTGCTGCCGATAGTTTCCAAGGTGAAACCTAAATCTCCATGGCCCCATACTTAGAGAAAACCCCCAAGTAATTCACAGGTGACTCCCTGCAACTTAGTGGGGCCCTACCTCAAAATAAAACATAAAGATGGCTTGGGACAGGTCTGATTTGCAAAGTTTTCCTGAATAAAAACACCAGTACAAGAAAAAAAAAACAGCAAACAAATAAAAACAACAAAAAAAAAAAGAAAACAGCTGGAGGGCTCTGCACATGTGACACAAAATCAGCTGTAACAGAAATTGTTCAATAGAGGCAAGAACATGATATATACTTGTAATTACATATATTAAATTATATTATATATATGCATATTTGTGATAGAAATTAAGATATATAATATATATCAATAAAGTGGGCAATCTCACAAGCTAAGTTATAAATGTATACATGTCTAAAAACAGTGTTCCAATATATGTGAAGTGAAAACTCTCAGGATTAAAGGAAAAGAAATTTCTACAAAAAGGGGTAGATAATTTGTGATATTCCACTTTCAAGAAAGAATGAAATGACTATCAAAAATCCATGTAAAACAAACTGACTTGAACAACTATAACTATACTATATCTACAGGACTATATAGAATATTCTGCCCCAAAGAGTAGAATACATATTTTACTCCACTGTGTAGGAAACATTGTGCAGGACTTGCCATTTTAAAGCCATAAAAATATCAATAAATTTAAAAGCACTGAAATCGGGACAATAATCTTTTGTAACTACAATGAAATTAAGTTTAAAAAAAACAAAATTTAAAAATTTGCAAACATGTAGCAATTAGTGTACTCTTTAAGAAGAAAAAAAATAGAAAATAGTTTAGGTGGATAAAAATGAAAGCAAACATGCCTAAATTTATGAGGTGCAGCTAAAGTAGCCCTCAGGAGAAAATTCATAACCACAAAAGCCTACATTATAAAAGAAAAACCGCCAAAACAAAAATCTAACTTTACACAGTAACTAGCTGTAATCAAATTGCACTGGGGATGAACTTTGATAAAGAATAGAGCAAGAATAAAAGAAATATGCAAAAGAAAGAATTAAGAAAATATCTTGATTGTTCAAAGGATTTACAAAATTGATTCTTCAATTAACCAAGAAAAGAGAGAGAGAGAGTACTCAAGTTAATAAATATAAAAAATAAAAGTGAGACCATCAAAACAGACTCCACAAAAATTTAGAGAATTTTAAGGGCATATTATGAACAACTAAATGTGACAAAACTCCTAAAAAATTTCCATTGAAACTGACTTAGACATAGAAAATCTAAAAATACTTAATAAGAGATTTAATCAGTAAAAACACAATAAAAACAACCATATCAGAGCTGAGCATGGTTGGCACAGTGACTTGGGAGGCTGAGGCAGGAGAATCATGAGTTCAAAGCCAGCCTCAGGAAAAGCAAGGCACTGAGCATCTCAGGGAGATACCATCTCTAAATAAAACACAAAATAGGGCTGGGAATGTTGCTCTGTGGTCAAGGGCCCCTGAGTTCAATATCTGGTACCAAACAACAACAACAAAAATCCTATTAGAAATGTGAAGTGAAACTATCAAACTATATCTAACTCTAAAAGCAGATATATGGCTTTATGTGAATTAAATCCTAAGGTCTCTGTACCAAACAACTATTTAAATAAAACATTTCAGCTTTTATGCAGGATATAGCACCAATCAATAAATAAAATTTTTGAAGCTGAACAATAAATATTCAAAGCAAAATTATTTAAATTTTCATTTATGGTAGTATCAAACATTAAATTCTTAGCAAAAAATTTACAAATATGTCTTATAAGCAGAAAATACTATAGAAAATATTTAAAAGACTAAGTAGGCATCCATTATTTATTGATAAAATTTAATGTTTCTGAAATAGTAAAATGCAAGTTGATTTACATACCAATGTAAATCTTACCAAAATTCCCACATGCCATCTTTGAAAAAGATGGAATGGTAAGCCTAAAGTGAACATAGAAGTTCAGTCAACCTCAAATATGAAATACAGGTTCCCATCAAGAAAAATATAAGGAACAAAATTAGAAGACTCACCCCAATATTAAAGCTCAGTATAAAGTTTCAGTTCTAAAGAAAGTGGATCCTGATTCCTCACCCTGTTCAAAATCAATTCAAAAGGGGTAAAAGATCTGACCTTAAAACTACAAAATAAAAAAGAGAAAGCAATTTAAGCTCTGGTAAGGACAACAAATGTTTTGAAAATAATTTCAAAATCAAAAAATGAATAAATAAATATGGCATTAAACTAAAAACCTGATTTACTGCAAACAAAGTGGAATCTCTATAAAATGGGAGAAACTCTTTGCCCAGTATGCATTTGATACAAGCTTCATATTTAGAATACATAAAGAAAAATAATAATAAAACAAAACAATCAAAAACTAAGTAATGCCATTCAAGTGGGCAAATAAAGTAGACAGTTTTCAAAAGAAGAAACAAAATGTTCCAGTAAACATATAGAAAAATGTTCAATATAATTAGCCTTCAGGAAAATGCAAATCAAAAATACAATGAGGAAGACTGGGGAAATAGCTCAGTTGATACAGTGCTTGCCTTGCATACACAAGGCCCTGAATTCAGTCCCCAGCACCACAAGAAAAAAAATACATGAGGTATCATTTCATCCCAGTCAAAATGGATAACTTCGAAATGTGACAACCACTGATGTGGATGTGGAGAAAAATCAACACTTATGCATGGGTGTGTGCAAGTAAATTGGGTAGCTGATATGAAAAACTGTGCATATTACTCAAAAAAATAACAATAGCTGGGATCATGGTACACAACTAATCCCATATATATATAAGAAACTAAAGGAGAGGATTACAAGTTTAAGGCCAACTTGTGCAAGTTCAAGGTCAAAGAGGGCAAAACCCTGTCTCCAATAAAAAAGAAATGTGTTGCAAGCCAGAAATGGTGATAAATTCCTGTAAAGTAGACAACTTGGGAGACCACAGTAGGAGGATCCTGAATTTGCTGTGAGAATAAAGAAACAATGTAACGCTCTCAAAATAAATTAATAATAATAATAATAATAATAATAATAATAATAATAATAATAATAAATAAATAAATAAGGCACTGTGATATAGTCTAATGGATAAATGTTTGCCAAGCACATGAGGCTTTGGTTAAGTCTTCAACTAAACCAACTAAATAATACTATCTCAAGTAAATAATACTAACATAAAGTTACCTTATGATTCAGGTATTCCACTTGGGAGTATGTAATGAAAACAGTAAAATACTCATCTGATAACTGGATGCCCATGTTTATTGAGGCACTTCCCAGTTGAAATGATATGGAATAGCCTAGGAATTCTGGGACAGATGGATAAAGAAAATATGGCATATATGTAGGCATACATCCATAAAAATCAAATCCTGCCACCTGCAACAATTGGGTGAAATTGGAGGGTAGTGTGGTAAAATGAAATAAAACCATACATAGAAATACAAACACTGCATGCTGTGCCTCATGTGGGGAAGCTACACCCAAATTTAGGTTGGTGATTTTTAAAGGTTAAAGAGTGGAGGTGGGAAATGAGAACAGGATTTCATCAGTGGATGTGGCATGTGTGTTAAAATACCATGCAGAGTCACATTATTATGTATATTTGGTACATCTTCATCAAGGCTATTTTTAAAATGTTACTGTAATCAGTACTGAGTCACACGTACAAAATGATTAAATGGAATAATATTGCCAGGTGTGGTTGTGGATGCCTATAGTACCTGCAACTCAGGAGACTGAGACAGGAGAATTGACACTTTGAGGTCACCCTTGGGAACCTAGAAAGATCTTGTCTCAAAACCAAAAGAAAAAATAATGAGCTGGGGATAAATCTCAGTGGAAGAGTGTTCCCAGATTCAAATCCATTACTGCAAAAATAAATAAGTAAACGGAATAGAAATTAGAAATATATCCTTATATTTATGGTCGATTATTTTTCAAGGAGAATGCCAAGACATTATAGGAAAAATGTTTTCAAATCATCTGGAATAACTATTCATCCACATAAAACATGGAACACGATCTCAAACACTATCTCACACTTTACACAATTTTAAATGGAAGAAAGGTGTAAATATGAGAATTTAAACTACAAGATTCTTAGCAGAAAACATGTAAAAACCTCATGACCCTACATTGAACAATAGATTCTTAGAAAAGACAATTTTTCTTTGTTTCTTTTTGGTATCAGGGATTGAACCCAAGGGAGCTTAACCACTGAGCAACACTCCCAGCCCTTTTAAACTTTTACTTAGAGACCAATTGCTAAATCTGGCTGTGAACATGTAACCCTCCTGCCTCAGCCTCCCAAACTGCTGGGATTACAGGCAGGTGCCAAAAGACACTGCTTAAAATGACATATATTTAGAAAGTATCTACAGGATTTTAGACATGAGGTTTATGATGTGGCATAATAAATTTTGTGAAGGGTAAAAAAATATATTTATAATTTAGTCACTATGTTTTTTTTTTTTTAACTATAGACTTCATCTAGGCTTCCGTATATACTATTTGAAATTTCACTGTTCCCAATGGGGACTTCTATCTGAAAGACTCCAACCACATTTACCTGTATAGGTCAAACCTGGACATCCTTTATTCTTAATCTATAGACTTAAATAAACTTGAAGTTTCTCAAGAATAAAGATTATTCCCCTGGAGCCAAATGATCACTAGCATTGTGTGGAATCATATTAGCTGAAGGGCTGTCAAACAATATTAACTAATTAACTTCTGACCCCAAACTAACATCTATATAATTGTGGCTTCTTCATGTAGTCATGAATGTATTGTTGAGGCACAAAAAAGAGAAATATTATAATTTCGTGGGCATATTTTAGCAAGTTATGAATTATCATGGAAATGGTTCTCATTTTCACTGAACACACAGAAGTATCACCACAGTGAAGATTAAGCCAATTACATTCAGAAATGTCTTTGTCTTTAATAATTATTTGTTGGTACAGAAAATTGAACTCAGGGGTGCTTTGCCCCTGAGCTACATCTCCAGTGCCTTTGTCCATTTTTGAATTTTATTTTTTATTAGTGAATTTCAGTTACACGTAACATTAAGTTTTATTTTGCCATGAAATCATACCACTTGTAAATGGGGATTATTCTAATTGAGTGGCATAATTAAAATAAATACAAAATATTAAATAGCCATCATCACATCCAAAGTAACAAAAATTTTCTCAACTGTTTTTATGAGTTTTATGCTTCTAGCTATTACACAAAGGCCTTTGATTCTTTAAATTTTTTTTTTTTTGTAAATGTTGTGAGGTACGACATATCCAAATACTTCTTTTATTCTTATGGATATCTAGTTATCCCAGGGCCATTTTTGCTGTTGCTTTTACACTTGAAAAATAAAAGCTGTGTGTGTGTGTGTGTGTGTGTGTGTGTGTGTGTTTGAGATTCCTCTGAACATCAGTTACAAATTGCTGCCCATGCAATTCAGGCCAATCACCGCACCCGACCTGCACAGTCAACTGAACTTAAGGTGATTTATGTGAATTTCCAGGGACACCAACTAAAACTCAGACACACTTTACATTTACACAAGCTTCAGGACTGCTTCTCTGCTCTTGGCCTCAGGCTCCCCAAAAGGGAGGGCAAGAGAAAGTAATGAGAGGCTGGTTAGAAAGTGACCACATTCAGAAGAGAACTTTTATTGGAATATTCTTGTTCTTAGAAACTTCTATTCAAAAAAGGCCAGAGAGGGCAGGGTTACAAGGGATACATGAGGGTAAGTCAACCCTCATGGGTAATGCCTACATCTGAAGACCCACCTCTCTATCTGAGCTGGGAAAGTGCCCAAGACACCACAAATGTAGTGACTGGTCAGAGCCTCCTGCTTCAGGATTGGAAGGCATGGGTCATTCAGAGGGGCTTCCCACATATCCGTTCTTCATTCTTTGAAAAAGCAGGTGATGAGTCATTATTTGAGTCCCTGAATTCTTCTTCTGGGTCACAACATCCTACAATTACAACACAAGAGACAATTAGTAGCAATGAGAACAATACAAGGATATTCCATGCAGAGTGTTTAAAAATATTTCCAGGGTTAAAGCTGTTGAATTCTTTAAGTATTTGATCAGCTAAAGAAGTAGGATCTGAAAAATCAATCTTACTTTTCTGTATAACTTGAATCTAATGATGCAGCTCCAAAAGATCCCAGCTGTTATCATTATTCTGCCAAATATACAAAAAATGGTTTTGAACCTTCTCCCAATACCATTAAGAAGCATTGCATTTGGCAGCAGTAACACACACATACTTAGAGCTAGCATGATATCTAAGTCTTCCCTTGAATTTCAAAGCAGAAAGTTCATTACCTATATTCATGACAGCAGCCTCTAAGGCATTTAGCTTGGTCTCAATCTTTTCATCAACATTTATTTGATTGTGAAGAGCCTTGGAAGTATTCTGAGCAAAATTATTAACAAAATTTGCATGTTGAATATGTGAGATATGGAAACCAAAGCTGTGACCATGGGAGCAATAAAATAAACCAAGGGAAGAACTCCCACTATTATGAGCCCAAGAGCACTCTTAGATCTTGCTATCTGGGCGTGTATTTGTAGTAAGACTTGAAAACCGCATCAGCCTACCATGGCTCTGAAATATTTCCTGGTAATAAGACAAAAGAGGGCTGATGAATATCATTGTTCCTTTTTTTTCTATTATTTCTGGTGATACAATTAGTTAAATTACATTTACTACATGTTACAAGATTTCTATCATCTTCCATTATTAACTTTTACATTTCCAGTAATTAAAGCATAAGGAGATTGAATATAGGCCTATAACCCATAGCAAGAATCTTCCTTCTAGTACTTGCTTACAAAGTCTGGTAAAGGTTTTTCAGTAAAATGTAAGAATTCTGAGGCAGCAATTAAGCTCCAAGCATCTTCTGAATGCCACATTCGCTGAAGGTCATGATGTCAATAAGTATGGAGATGCCTTGAAAAACCTGAATGGAACCACCATTTGACCCAGCTATTCCTCTCCTTAGACTATACCAAAACGACTTAAAAACAGCATACTACAGGGATAGGGCCACATTAAGATTCATAGCAGCACAATTCACAATAGCTAAACCATAGAACCAACAACCTAGGTGGCCTTCAACAGATGAATGGATAAATAAAATAAAATGTGACTATATATATATATATATATATATATATATATATATTCCCCCCACCAATCAAATATTATTAGATTTAAAGATAAATGAAATTATGGCATTCGGTGGTAAGTGGATGGAGTTGAAGAATATCATGTTAAATGAAATAAGCCCCCCCCCAAACACGTACACATAAACACACACACACACACAGAAATGCAAAGGCCAAATGTTCTCTCTGATAAGTGTATGCTAATTCACAATGGGGACTGGGGAAGAATAGTTACTTTAGATTAAGTAGAGAGGAGTGTAGGGAGAGGAGGGAATATAGGGATAGGAAGGAAGGTAGAATGAAACACACATTAAATATAATACATAATATATATGGATGTTAAACCACTCAAGAAGGAAGGAGCAGAGAATAGAAATTCAGTGGATTATACAAAGTTGGAATGAAGGAAAGAAAAGGGAAACAGGAATACAAATGACAGGAGGATGAATCATACACAACTTTTCTGTGTTCATATATAACTACACCACCAGTGAAGGTCCACACTATGTACACTTCAAGAATGGAATACTAATTAAATGAGTTTTACTCCATGTATAATATGTCAAAATTCGCTCTACTGTCATGTATACCTAAAAAGAGTGAGAAATTTTGAAAATGATAAGGGGAAATGTGTATACAGAGAAGATTTGTGAGATAAAAACTCTTCAATAAATAGTAATGTCATTAAGGTTAAATAAAATTATAAAAGACTACCTAGAGCCCAAACAAAATAATAAACAATGGTAAATAGAGTTGCCCAAGTCAGTCTGTGCAACTATCTATTATCACAAAATTTTTGGTTTACAACTCTATTTGTTTTACAAAGCAGCACAAGAGAAATACTTACAAGTTGAGCAGAGAGGAAATATGACATAGCAGTGTTATGAATACTATTAATAGTGCTATGTGCTCTCAAAGAAAGCATTCTCAATTTCTTCCCCCATGCAATAAAAAATCATGTATTTGAAAGATACGCTAGTTACTGATTAAATAACACATGCTTGTGTTTATGACATTAAGTATGTGGGCAGCTGCTCAACTTGGCAGGTCAGAGCCAATAGATAAGGAAGACACTCTCTTCACACAAGACAGTGTTTCTTTGAATAATACTATGAAAGCAAGAGAGAAAGGAAAACTAACAGACACAGGCGAATGTATTGCCAGACTAGGAAAACCCCAACACTGAACCTATATACTAGGGAGTCCCAAACAGCTTTTCAGGTTCCTGACTGGGAAGTCCTGGGCAGGGCATCCTCTCCACAGGTGAGAGTCTGAAGTCTTGTAACTTGTATTTAAATTGGGGCTGAATCAATACAAGTTAGAAAAAAAAAAAACTTCATTCTAACAGCTTGCATGACCTGGTGATCCCATGAAGAACACTACATCCTCCCCAAAACAAGTCAGATCCCAGAGGAGGGAGTGATAGCCTTGAGATGACTAAATAAATTGAAGTTCCGATGAGTGAACCACTGAGCCTAATGCATTGAGAAATCAGCATTCTTTAGCTGTTTCGACAAGGATATGCAGACATCATGCAGGCACATGGAAAGGGAAGTCTCTTTAGTATATTTTTAGATATCTGGTACTGAATCTTCCCTCTGGACCTTATAAAGAGTTAAAACTCTCATATGTAAAATGAAGCCATTTTCTGTGTAAAATAATATGGAGTGGAGATAAGTATGAAGCCTAGAGATTTACCCTTTGGAATAAAAAATATTGTGAATATTATTCTCCTATAATTTATCATTATATTTCACTATGTATTTTCCCAAATAAAGTTAAATGCAATATTTGTAGGTGGTGTTATCTTGACCCAAAGGGCTCACATAGGAAGATAATATTGTGTTTTTACTTTTTGAACAGGACTTGTAGATTAGAGACTGGAGGTTTATTTCAATCAAAATTATTTTTCTCTCTCTGTGGTGTCATGGATTCCTGGAGCTGTAAGATCTGAAGAGGGACAGAGTTAGTTTATAGTAGCTGATAATTACTGGATTGCAGAGGGGTCTCAAAGACCATGACACATACTATCTATCATATAATCCAATAAATAAAACAAATATTATATTGTAAGTAATAAGTAGAACAAAAAAAGTCCATGAAATCAAAATATATAATGAAATAAAAATGTGGGGGCATAAATGCTCCTATAGTATGTCTTTTTCTTTTTACAATCATCATTTTACATGTTTCTGGTTACACTTTTCTACTGGGTATCCAAGACTAAAGAGGTGGTCCTCTATTGGGATGTTTTTCCTACACTTTAGGTCAGTCCAGTCTCTTCAGTGATTAATTTCATGAGGAACTGCATGGTTTCTTCAGTTCAAGTGTCAGGAAGGACCTGTGGACCACGTGGTTTCTACAGGAACCATTGAAACTATTTCCCCTTCGGCAACACTCCTTTTTTACCCGAATATGCACATTGGCTCCTAGTCACTTGGGTCTTTCTCCTCTCCCTGATTGGGAGCTTGTATAACTCTCCAAAGTTGTACATCGCTTAGGGAGTACTGCAACTCTATAAGGTGAAATGTTAAAGTTGTAATTCAAACTAGGGATATCTGGGCATTATTTTAATATCCCTAGGAACTTCCTATAACTATCTTAATTTTTTCATAATTACAAATAAGAGTATATAATTTACATAAAAATATTCCCCAAATAAAACTTGATTAAACATATGAAATAATTAATGGAGACATTATATCATTATTTACCCAATAGAATGTTATACTATTGCATCGATCCATTAGCGAAGTGAATAGTGGGAGATGTGTGACCAAATAACATCATTAAATGCATGACAAGGTTAACATTAAGAAACTCACACTTTATTTTGAAACAAATTGCATCTGTAAGGCAAATATAAGTAAAAATGCTCTGCAAAATGTGCGTGGTGGTCCATGCCTGTGACCCTAGGGACGTGAGAAGCTTTGCAAGTTAAAAGCCAGGCTCCATAAATTAGTGAGGCCCTATGCAACTTAGCAAACCCTATCTCTAAAAAAATGGAAAAAAAATCTGGGGATGTGGTTTACTGATTAATTGCCCCAAAGTTTATGTACAAACATAAAAACTAAAAAATTAAAATTTCATATAAATCATAAGAGACTTTTGATATAATAAACTCTGAGAATTGTTATTTCTCCAGTTGTGAAAAATGAGACTCTTTAGTAATGGTTGATTTATAGTAAAATTATATCCTTTTAGGGATGCACTATTCTATATTTGTATTTTCTTATTTCTACAATATCAGTTAAAGATGTAAAGAAAATTTTCAGCAAATGTCAAAAAGCAATTACCCTTTTTCTACATTTAAATGATTTTTCCCTCCTAGGTCTCAAATACTTCAAGGGATGGGCTATAGATAAGAAAATTACTACAATCTTTATATTTGTCAAGGTGTTTTTGTAAATATTTGCTGTTGTCTAAGGTACACACTTTGGACAAATGCTATTCCACACTTGCTACAGATATGAGGTCAGAAACTGAAAAATGTCTGAAATTTTAATACAGTCTTGGACTCATTCTTTGGTTTTCTATATGCTATAAATCCCCCAGTGTTTTTAAAATGTTTGATCAATGTCCAAAAACTTTGCAAAATTTTTTCCACATGTTCTCTCACTCGTATGAATTCTGAGGTGTTGAGTAGAGTGTGAACAACTGTTGGAGAATATGTCACCTATTTTACACTTGTATAATTTCTGTGCTATCATATCTCTGGTATGAAATACTGTTGAACTACTGTGAAAAAAGGGTTGATTCATCCTTAAAGAAACTGATGCAACGTTTTCACTTGTAAAACTTCTCTGCAATAAAAAATCTATAATGTTTAGTAAGATGTGATCTTCAATTTGAGAAGCTTTGCCATTCTTCACATTTATAGAACTTCTCTCTAGTATGGGTTCTCTGGTGTCGAGTAAGTGATGATTTTTGATTAAAAGCTTTGCCACATTCTCTACATTTGTAGGTCTTCTCTCCAGTGTGGATTCTCTGGTGCTGAGTAAGTGATGCTTTGTAATGAAAACTCTTGCCGCATTCTTTACAGTTGTAGGGCTTCTCTCCACTGTGGATCCTCTGGTGCAGAGTAAGTAATATTTTTCGATTAAACGTTTTTCCACATTCTTTACATTTGTAGGGCTTCTCTCCAGTGTGGATTCGCTGGTGCTGAGTAAGTGATGATTTTTGACTGTAACTCTTGCGACACACTTTACATTTGTAGGGCTTCTCTCCAGTATGAATTCTGTTGTGGCGATTGAGCTCTGAGTTTGTATAAAAACTTTTGTCACATACTTTACATTTGTAGGGCTTCTCTCCAGTGTGGATTCGCTGGTGCTGAGTAAGTGATGACTTTCGACTGAAACTCTTGCCACACACTTTACATTTGTAGGGCTTCTCTCCAGTATGAATCCTGTTGTGACGATTGAGCTCTGAGTTTGTATTAAAACTTTGGTCACACACTTTACATTTGTAGGGCTTCTCTCCAGTATGAATACTTTTGTGCCAATTATGCTGTGAGATGCTACTAAAAGCTTTGCCACATTCTTTACATTTGTAGGGCTTCTCTCCAGTGTGGATTCTCTGGTGCTGAGTAAGTGATGAATTTTTACTAAAACTCTTGCCACACACTTTACATTTGTAGGGCTTCTCTCCAGTATGAATTCTGTTGTGGGAATCAAGATGTGAGTTTCTATTAAAAGTTTTGCCACACACTTTACATTTGTAGGGCTTCTCTCCAGTATGAATTCTCTGGTGATTTTTAGGGCTTGGTTTTTGAGTAAAAGCTTCACAAAATTGTTTACATAAGTGGGGCATCTCCCCAGTGTGTGTACACTGGTGACAAATAAGATTAAAAATTTTATTAGAAGTTTTGTCACATTCTTTGCATTTGCATTGCACATCTCCTGTATGAACACTGTGATGTTGAGTAAAGTTCTTGAGCGCATTGCATTCTTCACATTGGTAAGTCTTCTCTGCAGAATAAATTTTTTGTTGTTGAGTAAGAGTTGAAATTTTTTTTTAAAGCTTTGCCACACCTTTTACATTTACAGGTCTTTAGTTCAGTATAAATCCTCTGATGCTCAACAAGTTGTAACCTTTCACTAAAGGTTTTTTTGCATTCTTTAAATTTATAGGGTTTATCACTGTCATAGTATCTACTGTGTTTAGAAGATGTTGAGCAAGCCAATGCTTTCATATATTTTTTTAAACATATAGGACTCTCTTTCTCTATAAATTATCTTGTATTGAGCAAGCTCTGCACTGTGATAAAGAACCCTTTCATATACCTTACACTTGCAAGTTTTGTCTCGACTGAAGCAAACTTTCCCACATTTTTTATCTAGGTATATTTCCTTTAAAAAATGCCTAGAGGTTTCTCTATATTCATAATTTTTATCACCAATGTAAATATACTGGTAATTACTCAGAGTAGAGACGTGGCTAATGGTGTTACTTATAGCATTATCTATATAGTGCACTTTCCAGAAATCTGTATCAGAATTATCATTGAGCAATAGTGGGGAATTAGAAACCTTTCTACAATTCTTAATAGTGTCTATTTGGGCACAAGGAGAAATTACTGTATTGCTGCAGAAAAATGGACATTTTGTAAAGAAATACTCAAATTATCACTTTTAAAAATATCTTCTCTGTGCAAATGTTTGAATGGAAGTTTACCACAGTGCTAAATTTATAATTGGCCAAGTTAAAAACTGATGCATGGACCGGATTTCAAATTTTCCACATTTCTTTTCACTTCAAAAATGGCTGTGGATATATTCTTACAGACACACAGCCCCTCAGAAGTAAGTGAAATAAATTGAATTTTTTTCAGATATTGTTTCTGGTGTCCTTTGACCATGAAATTTTTATCATAAATAGGGACTACTAATTGGTTTTGACCACTATAATACAATATTTGAACTTTACTCTCACCTATATTTTCCCATTGTTTTCTTAGTTGTAAATGGTTAATGTCATAATTTCCATATCTTCCCTCTCTCTCTTGTATTCCCTGCTCTGGTAAAATTTCTTCAGGGTGATGAGAAATCATGGCTGAAATAAAAATAATAATCATGTTTACTTACTGTTCTGGGCTGAGTATATTTTGCAAACATAAGAAATTACAGCAATAAAGGAACATCAGCAGGGGAGTAGGTTATTAAATCTAAGCCCATTGTTAATACAGAAACATATAAATCAAATAAAAATGTACACAGAAAATTACTTTGAGAACTTTCCAAATCATCATAGTGTTCACAGTATCCAAGATGAGTACATTACTATGAAGAGTAATATAGCAGAGGAAAATACATTGTGTTACACAAAGTCTTTCCTCCTTCACAATATATTTTAAAAATCTACCAACTTTCTTCTGTTTCATTAAAAAAGAAAAAAATATGAAAGATGCAAATATTTGGGGACTGTTCAAAAAGGGGTTCCCGCTTAACAAGAGAAAAAGTCATGGCTAAATTTACTGTAAGAAAATAAGTTATGAAGTACTCAAAGGAAATAGTAAATTATCATTTAAAAGAAGTTTACTGAATTAAACCAACACACATAAAAATGGAATTAAATTTAGTCAAGAATTGTTAATAGTAATAAGCAGAAAATGTGTTTTTAAAGTCTTTCTTTAGAAAATGTCTGAAAAAGTCATGGGTGGTTGTACATAGCAACATAGGGGCTTGAGCCAGAAGGATCAAAATTTCAAGGCCAGCCAAGGTAAAAAATGCAAAGTGGTAGTTCTCTTTCCAGTACTAATAAATACATCTCAGAATATAAGAAAAATAAAACATCCAAATAGCTCAAAGTTGTAAATACTCAAAGCAGGTTTTAATCCAAATTTTAAAACTTACAGAGAATATTCAAAGCATCCAAGAGAAAAAGTTGGGTAACCTAGAAATGTGTAACTACATAATTGTGAAATCCTTAGTTAAAACTTCACAACACAGAATGGAATTTGGGGCTATTTTCAAGTGATGGAAGGATAAAATTATCAACCAAAACATTATATTCACAGCTACTATTTTTCAAAAGAGAAGGAAAATAAAGACTTTAGAGATATAAATGCACACACTATTTATCAACACTAGATCTGTTCCCCAAAAAGTATGAAAGGTAATCCTTCATACTGAAATGTAAGTGTGCACAGCAACACAAGTCATAAAATTCTAAACATTTCTTTCCTCAAACAATTGGTTTTATTGTAATAATGGGACAAAAAACATGTAATTTTGCAATAGAATTTGAAAGACAAAAGCATAAAAGCAAAACTGTTAATAGACATATATACCTGTAACAATAATATAGTTTTGAAAAGCCACAAATATATTGAATTTTTAAAAAAGTGAAGTCAAGTTGATACTCATACAAAGTATGAGTAGGAGATTCTTCATTTTTAGATATTTTTATTGGCAAATTCAAGATTACAAAATTCTGATGAAAACAAACCTTGGCTATCTGAATTACCTCTAAAAATTAAAACTGTAGATAGTCCACAGTATACTCTAAATCTAAGGACACACACATACTGAAAGCAAGGGGATACAAGCATGACACATACAAAAGTGACCAAAAAAAAAAACCTGTGCAGTCTAAATTATAGTACATAAAACATAGTTTAAGACAGTTATAGGACATAGAAATCATTTTAAATTTTAAAAAGACTTTGAAAAGCAGCAAAATAGAGAAAAGGAACATTTCCCCAGGTTCTGAATTAAGAGTAAATACATTTGCAATGTATATCATACTTCCCAAACACACAAAGAAAAATATTGAGAGAGTTGAATGAAAACAAAGAATCACTGTCATCCTAGGAGACATCAATCCCCACTTACTGAAAAGGGAAATACAGTGAAGCAAAATGGTAATTGCAAAGCATGAAACTTTGAAAATATTTTGAAGCTACTATAGACTTATAGAATCCCTAATCTTAATTACAAGTGGGATATTATGCTGGATAGACCAATTTTATGTATTAAAACAAAGGTTAATAAATATTTAAGTGACAGTTATTTTGTAACCAACATGGAATAAAACTTTGAAGTCAAAAGTGATAGGAATGTTCAAAAATCCCTAAATATGTGTCAGTTGATTGAACACTCTTGGGCGTGCTGTTTTTCAAGAATTGAAAGATAAATTTAAAAGATGTTTATACTACTTAAAGTTAACTAGAGTCTCCAGGTAATATGCATCAGACTCCCGTTGTTAAAAAATATATATTTTTTTTTGCAGAGAAATCTATTCTTTAAATTGTATGAATATCCCCCAAAATACAAATAAGACTATTTCCCTCCTTCAAAAAATAGTAAAATTACAGCATTCAATTGTAAATGCAGACATAGAGTTAGGTAGACTGACTTTTTAGTGAGGATGGCAATAATCTTCACATCAATAGCAAATTAATAAAATTGCACACCAGGGTTTTTGCATTGTTATTCAATATAGCCATCATGGGGGATGCAAACCAAATATCCCTTGAAAAGAACAATGAGCCAATTTGGAATATAGAAACTATAGAACTTTGAAGTCAAAGAATTTATTCTAATTGTATATTTTACAAAATGTATATACACTAGGTTAACTGAAATATGTCACAGAAAGAATGCTTCAGAATTCTACAAATATGACATCAGCTTTCTGAACAAAAGAGAATGGTTTGGTGATGGGGAGACAGAAATGAGCCTTTGCTTTCTAGGCATAGTTTTTGTTGTTGTTGTTGTTTGTTTTTTGGTTTTTGTTTTTTTTTTTTTTGAGATCTAATCTTTTTAGAGATATATTGCATAACAATTTGAATTAATGTTACTAAACTGTATATTTAAGTTTTTGGAGACAGTAAGTTTTATTTTGTAGTTTTGATTATAATGAAAATTACAAACAATACATAAAAGAGATTTGCAACATTTCTCAAAGCTTCATTTAAAATAATGTGGTCTTTATCGTATAAGTAAGAAAAAACACATCAATATACAAATGATGGGCAAGCATGTAATCTCAGCAACTAGGAAGTCTGAGGCAGGAGAATTGCAAATTCAACACATCCTCAATAACTTAGTGAGAACCTCTCTCAATCTATGAATGAAAAGAGCTTGGGGTATAGTTCAGCATTAGAGAATCACTGCCATCAATCCACATTACATTTACGTATAGAAAATTTCAATTTCTATGTACATGGGCAGAATGAAAAGCATTCAAGATAAAATATAATAGTCATAGACAAAAGACGCTTAATATTTATAAAAGCAAAAGCACACATAACATTATTGGCAATACAAACAAGAGTCATTCATATCTTAATTTGTGAAGCAATTAACTGATATGAGAAAACCCAGTCTGCAACACAGAACCTATTGTACACAATTAAAAAATTAGGAGAAATTAACCAACCAAATTATAAATATCCACAGATGTATTATTTTACAAATCCTCTTATTTAACTACAACTTACACCATCTCTCAAAAGAGCAGTCTTTGTCCATCTTGACTTTCATTCCATGGCAGATAATTTTACAAAAAACTCCATTACACATATCAGAAAGAACACTGACAAGAAAATTTTAGTGAAAAAAATATGTACAAATAAGATTAGAGAAACTGACTTATGATAGTAATGTATTACAATGGTTGACCTAGAGGTCTTGAGAAATGTACAAAAATTTCCTGCAAATAATGGAAGAGGGCCTGGAGTTATAGACTAGTGGTAGAGGGCTTGCCTACCATGTATGAGGCCCTGGGTTCGATCCTCAGCACCACATAAGAATAAATGGGAAATTCATTAACAACTAAAAAATATCTTTAAAAATTATGGAAGAGCTGTCAGATAATATTGACACTCACAAGGCAAGGGGAGTGTTTTGTTGTTTATTTGCATGTATGGAGACATTACTGGAGGAAAAGCCGGAGACTAGATTATTTGAAAGCCAAAACAAAGGACAGGTTCTTCTATGATAACAAGAGAAAGAAATTAAAGCTTCTCAAAACTCTTTTCTGCTGGATAACTTCTCAATCAACCTTTGTGAATTTAGGCTTCCTCCTCTACCTCAACTATTTTCTCTGCTATATGTGGGCCACATTCCTCTAAGTCAACCATATGTCAAGTGAAGGATATATATCATGCCAACAAAGGAAAACATTAAGGACAAAAAGAAACTTAATGTTTTCTTGTCAGCACTAAGAACTACCCCATGTATTTTATTGAAAACACGAATCTGAATCCCATTCTTATGGTGAAGTTCCCAAAAGATATATTTCAATGGAAGAAAATTAAATAATGATAATTAGAAATTTTAAAGGAAAGTTATGCTCACCCACAAAGACCAGGTTGTTGTAGGTCTCTAACATCACTTCTCTATATAAATTCTGCTGAGCAGGATCCAGACATTCCCATTCCTCCTCAGAGATATTAATGGCCACATCCCCGAATGTCAATGGCTCCTAAAATAAAAATTGGTAGTTCAATAGCACACAGACAAAACCATTATTCAGTGTTTAGTTTGGATTAAGAGTTAGTAGTACTGGTTGTCATGTAGGAGAGTTACTTTAATTATTCAATGAGATACATATTTTCCTCTGAATTAGATAATGGAATGTAAGTCCTAAAACAGTGTGTGTGTGTGTGTGTGTGTGTGTGTGTGTGTGTGTGTCTTCCATATCAGAGTGAAGTAAAGGATATATACCATAATCCAAGCACTGAATAAAAGGCCAACTTCTAACTTTTCTGCCATCAATGAATGTGAAATTTGGCCGACATTCCAGAGGCAAATCAGACTTGTCAAAGATACTCTCATAAGACAATTTTGCCCAAGGAGGATAAAAAGAGTGATTTTTTTTTAAAAAAAAAAAGCTTTTGAAAACAGTCTGGTAGTATTCTCTCTGCTTTCTATCCATGAGATAGATTGAACTCCCCAATAAAATTAGTTTCAAGTATCATCCATGACACATTCCCAATGTGTAAAATATTCATAAAATATGAACATTTGGAGACATGTAAAGTGACACTTCCATCTCATGAAAAGACAAATTTGAAATATTTCAAGTTCTATAAGCAGTTCAATGAGTGAATAAATATGGTAGAATAAAGGCCCAGATAGCAGCACATATGTGTTGAAATGACTGGGGCAAAGAAATTGTTAACAAAAGAAAAAAGATTTTTTAATATAATTGCAATGGATATATAATGGTGATGATAAGTTACTTAAAACTCATACAACCAAGGAAATATAACGAAGGGAAATGATGGCTTTGAGAAATACATAATAAAATTATTAGTAATAAAGGAGTCACAGGACTATCATCTCTGTGTGAAAAAGGAAGATGAGATCAGTAAGACACACCAGAAGTGTCCACATGGGTTTTCCACATGTGGATGGATCCTAATTACTTAAACATAGCTACTTTATTAAAAGAATTACCTTGACATCAGAGCAGAATCACCCCATCTACACAAATAACCAAATAAAAATCTTGAATACCAAAATATTTAAATACTTGACAAAATTGGAATTGTATGGTATCAAGATTTTATGAAAGGAACAACAACAAGACAAATCAGGTTAGTAGATGAATGACTATAGTCACTGTTCACAAGATGCAAAAAATAAAATTCCTGACATGTTGGAATAAATATATTTTCAAAATTGTGGAGCAACCTCACTGTAACACTGTAGCCTTCTGTGGTTCATTCCTAAGCTGTGAGTGTGGTAACTCTGGGCAGCTAAGAAAATAATTCTGTAAAGTCCACACACCTCAGATCCCTTTTTCAAACAAAGGAAATGCTTAGTCTTCCAGAGTCACAATTCTCACCAGTTAACAAACATATAGCTGGAGTCACTTTAAGGTCCTCACCTACAATTTCTTTTAAAAATTATTTTTCTAAAATAAAATGTGTGAATTTGCAGAAAATCAACAAAATTTCTACTCTTTGGGAGGCTGGGGTTGTGGTGCAATGGCAGAGCACTTGCCTATCATGTGTGAGGCACCAGGTATAATCCTCAGCACCACATATAAACAAAGGTATATCAAAAACTAAAAAAATGTTTTTAAAAAAGAACATATTTTTGACACTGGTTGGCACAAATGTCACTAGTTCATGTCTCAAACTTGCAGTCTTTCACCTCATTTGATGCCATTTATAAGTCCCAGAATGTCATCTACACTGCTGATCAACTTCCTGTAAATTGGGGGACCCTACAACTACCAAACATATAAAGGAGCATTCAATATTAAGACATTAGTTATCTATAACTCTAATAAATCAATTAAACACAACCATGATAAAATCCTATCAACCTGTTGCAGAAATATAAAAAAAAAATGGCTTCTAAAGACTATATGGATAAGGCAGGCATACAGAATGGACAACTATTAGAATAAGTTTACAGGGCTGAAATATCTGACACTGAGATTTACTATGAACTTAAAGTAACCCAAAAGGTGAGATATGTGGCAAGGAGTATACATACAGATTATTGGAATAGAACTGAAAACCTAGAAATATACTCAAACCCAAGAGATGTCAGGACTTCACTGGAGATGCTATAAACTTTTTAATGAATTATGAACACCTTGGCATCTGTATGCAAAGAAATGATTTAGACTCAGAACTTACAACTTTAAAAAATGAAATCATTGATCTAAAAGAAAACGTTAAATTTGTAGCTTGTGTCAGACAACATAGCAGAAATTCTATATGGCCTTGTCCTTGACATGAATACTCAAAGCCAGAAGAAGGATCTGTAAATGAGTAAGTTAATAAACTTTTATCCTGTTGAAAACTATTCTGTATTTTGAAGAATGCTATTAACATAATGAGAAGAAAGTGGAAGAAATATTTGCCAAATACATATATGATAAAGGTCTGGAATAAAAAAAAAAAATATACAATGAGCTCTTTAAACTCAGAAAAAGGTGCTGGAATTGTGGATCAGTGGTAGAGCACTGTTCTAATACATATGAGGCACTGGGTTTGATCTTCAGCACCACATATATATTAATAACAAATAAAGGTCCGTTGATAACTAAATAATATTTTTTAAAAAAAACTGAGCAAGAAAAAAACCAGTTTAAAAAGGGCAATATCACATATAATGGTATTAGAAATACATAAGGAGCAATAGTAAGAAAAATATAACTAGAAACTATAATAAATATATACAGATCCATGGAGATAAGATTTGTGTATCAATCTACATCTGTTTTTCTATAGATATCTGTATATGTAAATACTTTGATTTATAATTATAGATATATAAAATACAGAATTACATAGTTTAAGCATAAATCTTAAAAAACCTTTATTATAATTCAATCATTAATGACTCATTGTATGTAATTTATGCTTAAATACAGAATAACCTGTAAGGTATTCACTTACAGAGATATTTACACAATAATATTTTATGGAGTTATGGTTGTAGTTAAGTGATGCAGAATTTGTTCAGCTTGTGCAAGACCTTGGGTTTTATTAGCAGCAGCACAAAAACAAATGCAATAGTTTCCACTAAGGCTATGATAACATAGTGACATTTGACAGATATTCCATGAATCTACTCTAAGTCATTTTCTTGGAAACCACAGAATTCAGTGGGTTTCTGTGTCTCCTATCTGTAGTAGAAACTTCAATGTCTGAAAAGTTCTACTTGAAATATTTTTATCAATCCCCATTAATTTCTAATGTCATTAAGTTAAAACAATCAATCATGACCCTAGTGTACCTTAAGCATAATTTTTCTTTAAACTTTCACTTTTTACTTTTCTCATGTTTCTACTTAGTGCCCAGCCTTATTTACTTTGGAGTTCATAAAGTCCCCAAATCATTCCTCCTGTTCAATCACCATGGTTCCAAGAACTCTAACAGAAATGTACAAACTTCCCCCTTAGGGAATCTACACTGATAGCCCTGCCCTGGATGAGCCCATGTATCAGTACATTCTTAAAAGTCAAAGCCATAAGGAAAAAATTGTTATGCCTTTTATCTTTCTAAAGGTTGTTGCCTAGTGAACAAAACTGTATTGAAATTTACACAAAATCTAAAAATGAGAAAACAGATTTAAAATGACAAGGGATGAAAAAATTAAAATTTCTATTTCTTTGGGAGAATGTAAATGGGCATTAGAAGGAACTGACTTTTTATGTATAAAAATATCAGAAACTAAACACTGTTGATCGTTTTACAACATTATGACTACTGTATCAGTTATAGGATTGTAACCTAAAAAATGGTAAATTAGATTTTACTTACATTTTGCCAGAAGAAAAAAAAAAATTTTCTAAGAGACACAATAAAAAAGTCAAAACCATAGCAAAATAATAATAAGTATATAAAAATAAAAGATTAAAAATGCAAACAAAAATGCAAGTGATATTTGCCCAATAAATAACACTATTTCCATAATTAGAAACATTTATTTGAATATGCTACTGCCTATATATAATAATCAACAGTGGATTGTTTTCTTATGCCTTAATTATATTTGTATCAGAAAAGCATATCCAGGTAGCCATGAATATTGGCTATATGTAACTGCAATTAATATTATATTTTGATGGAGCCACATTTTTGTTTCTAACATCCCAATTCACCATAGCCAAATTATGGAAGCAGTTATCATTTGTGTTATTAGATGAATTGATTAATAAAATGTGATAGACACAATATGGAGTTTTTAGTCAGCTATAAAGAAGATTTAAATTGTGACACTTGTCAGTAAATGAACAGAAATTAACATCATGCTAAGTGACATAAATATGACTGATCAAGGGTCAGATCTTTTCTTTCACATGTGACAGCTACCTACAGCAAAACAAAAAGGGAAAAGAGAATTGAATATCATAAATATATAGAGAAGATTAGTGGAGTATAAAGAGGCTGGGTGGGAGTGACAGGAAAGGAGAATATCAAATGAATTTTTAAAAACATGGGTATATAAAAATATACCACTGTGAATTCCACCTTCCTGTATATGTAGAAAGCATCAAACATAAATGAATAAATGAAAGATTAGTAAAATAGATGAAGGAGAATATTGTGGGAAAATAATGAAGGGAAAAATAAGGTAATGAGAATTGAAATGGATTAAATTAATTTAATAAAAGAGGTGAAAGCTTTGTACAATGAAAACTACAACATGCTAAAGAAAAAGAATTAAAGAAGACCTAGAAGATGGAAAGTTCTACCTTGATCTTAAATAGGTAGAAGTAATATTGTCAAAATGACCATGCTACCAAAAGCACTGTATCGATTTAATGCAATTCCAATCAAAATCCCAAGACATTCCTCATGGAAATAGAAAAAGAAATAAAAATTAATCCTGGAAAAACAAAGAGACCCAGAAGAGGCAAAGCAATCCTTAGAAGAGGAAGGCAGGTGGCATCACTATACTAGACCTTAAACTACACTTCAAAGGAATAATGAAAAAAAAAAAAACAGTGTGGTACTGGCACCAAAATAGACAAGTAGATCAACATATTGGAGAAAAAAATAGCCTTTTCAACAAATGGTTCTAGGTAAAGTGCAAATCCATAAGCAGCAAATGAATTTAAGACCCTCTCTTTTATCATGCACAAAACTCAAATCAAAGTGGATCAAGAACCAAGGAATTAAAATACAGACCCTGCACCTAAGAGAAGAAAATATAGGTCCAAATCTTCAACATGTCTGATTAGGCCCAGACATCGTTAATAAGATTATTATAGCATAAGAATTAAAACCAGGAATCAATAAGTGGACGGATCAAAACAGAACAGCTTCTCGGCAAAAGAAACAAGCAGTGAGGTGAAAAGACAGCCTACATCCTTTGAGCAAATTCTTACCACTCACATGTCAGATACAGCCCTCATCTTTAGGGTATATGAAGAACTCAATCTTGACACCAAAACAACAACAACAAAAAAAAAACACAACCATATAACCCAATGGGTAAATGGACCAAGGAACTCAACAAACATTTCTCAGAATATGATATACAAATGAGCAATATATATATATATATATATATATATGAAAAGTTCAACATAGCAATTAGAGAAATGCAAATCAAAGCTAATATTTCATCTCACTCCAGCCAGAAATGCAGCTATTATGCATATAAACAATCAGTGTTTAAAGTAAAAAAAAATATATATATATATATATATATATACACACACACACATACACACACATACATAAACAATAAGCAAGGATGTGGGGGAAAAGGCACATTGATACATTGCTGATGGGGATGTGAATTGGTGCAGGCAATATGGAAAGAAGTATGGAGAGTCCTTGGAAATCTGGGAATGGAACCACCATTTAATCCATCTATCCCATTCCGCAGGCTATACCCAAAGGGCTTAAAAACAGCATACTACAGGGACACAGCCACATAGCGCAATTCACAATAGCTAAACTGTGGAGCCAACCTAGATGCCCTTCAGTGGATGAATGGATAAAGAATATGTGGTATATATACACAAAGGAATATTACTCAGCACTAAAAATAAATAAAAACATTGCATTTGACAGTAAAGGAATGGAGTAGGAGAATATTATGTTAAGTGAAGTTAGCCAATCCCAAAAAAACCAAATCTTAAGTATTTTCTCTGATATATGTGGGGTGACTCACAGTGGGTAGAGAGAGAGAACATGAGAGGATTAGATTAATTCTAGATAGGGAAGATGGTGAAAGGAAAATGGATGGGGAAGGGGATTAGCAAGGATGGTGGAATATGATCAACATCATTATTCAAAAACACATGTATGGAAATTTGAATTTGATGCCAACATACCTTATATACAAACAGATATGAAAACTGTGTTATGTAAAAGTTGTAATGGAGAAAGAAATAATTACATGTATAATGGCATGAATTAGCATGAACATACTTTTTTTATACAGAGATATGAAAAAATTGTGCTCTGTGTGCAATATGGATTGTAATGCATTCCACTGTTGTCATGTATTTAAAAAATAAATAATTTTTTTGAAAAAGAAAGGTATTGGAACCAGTTGGGGACACTATAAGCCTACAGGGTAAAAATTGTAAAACCTTGAAAACACAGAGATGGAAGAGAAGATGCATGAACAACAAGAAGAATGTGCCCCAAACAAAGATGCTACATTATTAGAATCCATGGTCAGAACAGTAGGAGAAATAACAGAGAAGGAGTGGAGGAGGTACATAATTTTCTGTGAATTAAAGGATGATATAAGAGCAAATACAGGCAGCAGAGGATTATTTTGATAAAGCAAATACAGAAAGCAAAAGATTCCTTCAATAAGGAGATAGAAATTCTGAAAAACCAAACAAACAGATATTTTTGAAATTAAAGAAACCCTAAATAAAATTAAGAACTCAAAAGGAATCATCTCCAACAGAATAGATCACTTGGAAGACAGAACCTCCAACATTGAAGGCAAAATATATAATCTTGAAAAAATGAAGTTGACCCCAGGGAAGATTGTAAGAAACCAGGAGCAGAAGATTCAAGAATAATGAGATAACACAAAAAGACCAAATTTAACAACTATTGGGATAGAGGAAGGCATAGACACCTAAACAACAAAAATGGACAATATATTCAATGAAATAATATCAGAAACATTTCCAAACATGTAGAGTGAATTGGAAAATCAAATACAAGCAGCATACAGGACACCAAATGAACAAAATCACAACAGGTCCACACCAACGCACATTATAATGAAAACACCTAGCATGCAGGAGAAGCAGAGTACTTTAAAAGCCAAAAGAACAAGGAATCAGATTATATATGGGGGAAACAAATCGGAATCTTCGATTTCTCAACCAAGACAGTGAAAGCTACAAGATCCTGCAACAACATATCATATACCAAGCTCTAAAAGAAACATATGCCAACCAAGAATCATACCCAGAAAAATTAAATTTTGATGAGCAATTGAATTTTGATATAGATGTTATTTTTCTGACAAAATAAAAACCTTCCATGATACACAAAAGTTAAAAGAATTTAAAACTAGAAGGCCTGCACTACAGCACATCCTTGGCAAAATATTCCATGAGGAGGAAATGAAAAACAATGAAAATTAGAAAATGGAAGTATCCCTCTAAATGAAAAACCTATCAAAGAGCAAGTTAAATACCAAAAATAAACAAAAAATAACTGGGAATACAAATCATATCTCAATAATAACCTTGAATGTTAATTTCCAAAACTCAGCAATCAAAAGACTGGCAGATTGGATTTAAAAAGAAGACCCAACAATATGCTGCCTCCACGAGACTCATCTCATAGGAAGACACCCACAGACTGAAAGTGACAGGTTTGAAGAAATATATACCACTTGGGCTGGGACTGGGGCTCAGCGGTAGAGTGCTCACCTAGTATGTTTGAGGCCCTGGGCTCGATCCTCAGAACCACATAAAAATATATAGATAAAATAAAGATATTGTGTCCATCTATAAAAAAAATAAATATTAAAAAACATACCACTCACATGGACTGTGGAAGCAAGCAGGGGTTTCCATCCTTATATCAAATAATGTGGACTTCAAGTGAAAGTTAATCAGAAGGGATAAAGGAGGACTTTTCATACTGCTTAAGGGAACCATACACCTACAAGACAGAACAATTATAAATATTTATGCCCAAACAATGGAGCATCTATGTTCAAACAGAATCTTCTCAAGTTTAAGGTCCAAGTAGACTACAAGACAATAATTCAGGGTGACTTTAACATACCTTGTTTACCACTGGATAGATTTTCTAAACAAAAGCCAAACAGAAACTATAGAACTCAATAATACAATCAATAACTTAGATTAAACTGACAAACATAGACCATTTCATCTTTCAACAGGTGAATACACTTTCTTCTCAGTAGCAAATAGATATTTCTCTAAAATAGACCATATATTATGCCAAAAAAGCAACTCTAAGCAAATACAGAAAAGTAAAGATACTACCCTGCATTCTATAAGATCATAATGGAATGAAATTACAAATCAATGATAAAATAGAAGCTACTCCAACACCTGGAGACTAAATAATATTCTAGTGAATGAAAAATGGGTTGCATAAAACATCAAAGTGAAGATTTAAAATTCTTAGAGGTGAATGAGAACACAGATACAACATGTCTAAGTCCCTGGGACACTATGATGGCATTACTAAGAGGAAAGCTCATTGCATGGAGTTCATTCCTTGAAAAAGAAACCAGTCAAATAAATGACCTAAAATCGCATCTCAAAGCCCTAGAGAAAAAAAAAATGAATCAACACCAAAAGCAGTAAAGGACAGAAAATAATTAAAATCAGAGCTGAAATCAATGAAATTGAAGCCAAAGAAGCAATTAAAAATTCACAAAATTACTGGGAATGGAACCACCATTTGACCGAGCTATCCCACTCCCCAATCTATACCCAAAGGACTTAAAAACAGCATACTACAAGGACACAGCCACAATGATTTTAGCAGAACAATTCACAATAGGCAAACTGTGGAGCCAACCTAGATGCCCTTCAATAGATGAATGGATAAAGAAAATATGGCATTTGTACACAATGAAATATTACTCAGGAGTAAAAGAGAATAAAATCATGGCATTTGCAGGTAAATGGATGGCAATGGAGAAGAAAATGATAAGTGAATTTAGCGAATGCCAAAAAACAAATGCTTTATGTTTTCTCTGATATGAGGGGCCTGACCTTAGTGAGGTGGGGAGGGGGACCATGGGAGGAATAGATGAATTCTATTTAGGGCAGAGGGGTGGGAAAGGAGGGGCAGTGGATTAGCAAGGATGGTGGAATGTGATGGACAATATTATCCAAAGTACATGTATAAAGAAATGAATTGGTGTCAACATACTTTATATACAGAGATGAAAAATTGTGCTGTACATGTGTAGTAAGAATTGTAATACATTCTGCTGCCATATATTTTTTAAATTAATTATTTAAAAAAAATTCAAATTGAAAAGTAGGCCCTTTGAAAAAATAAATACATTTGATAAACCCTTATCCATGCTAATGTAGAAAAAGAGAGAAAAACTCCAATTACTAAAATCCATGACAAAAAAGGAATATCACCATGAACACTAGAGAAATAAACATAATTAGAAATTATTTTGAAAATTTGTACTCTAATAAAACACAAAATATTGAAGACATCAACAAATGTCTAGAATCATATAGTTTATCCAAACTGAGTGAGGATGATATATACAAGTTAAACAGATCATTTTCAAGCAATGAATTAGAATTAGAAGACACCTTCTAAAGCCTACCAACCAAAAAAAAAAAAAAAGCCCAGGACTTAATGGATATAAGACCTTCAAAGAAAAACTAACACCAACAATCCTCAAATTATTCCATGTAATTGAAAAAGAGGGAACACTTCCAAACTCACTTTATGAGCCCAATATCACCTTTATTCTAATATCAGACAAAGACACATCAAGAAAGAAAACTTCAGATTAACCTCTATAAAAAACAGATGCAAAAATTCTCAATGAAATTCTGGCAAATTAAATACAAAAACATCAAAAACATGGTGCATCATGATCAAGTGGAATTCACCCCAGGGATGCAAGTTTGTTTAAAACATACAGAAATCAATAAATGTAATTCATAGAATCAGTAGATTTAAACATAAGAATCATATGATCATCTCAATAAATGCAGAAATATCATTTGACAAAATACAGCACCTCTTCATGTTCAAAACACTAGAAAAACTAGGGATAACAGGAACTTACCTCAACATTGTAATGGCTGTCTATACTAAGCCCCAGGCCAACATCATTCTAAATAGAGAAAAACTGAAGGCATTCCCTCTAAAATCTGGAACAACACAGGGATGCCCTCTCTCACCATTTCTATTGAACATAGTTCTTGAAACACTGGCCAGAGCAATTAGACAGAGGAAAGAAATTAAAGGAATAAGTATAGGAAAAGAAGAAATTAAATTAGCACTATTTGTTGATGATATGATTCTGTACCTAGAAGACCTAAAAAACTCAACTAGAAAACTTCTATAACAAGAATTCAGCATAGTAGCAGGATATAAAATCAACAGCCATAAATTAAAGGCATTTCTGTATATCGGTGACAAATCCTCTGAGAAGGAGATGAGGAAAAACTACCCCATTAACAATATCCTCAAAAAAAAAAAAAGATACTTGGGAATTATCAAAAGAGGTGAAGGATCTATACAATGAAAACTATGAAACACTAAAGAGAAATCAAAGACCTTAGAAGATGGAAAGATTTAATTTGATCTTGAATAGGCAGAACTAATATTATCAAAATGCCCATAATACCTAAGCACTGTACAGATTTAATGCAATTCTGATCAAAATCCTAATGGCATTCCTCATGGAAATAGAAAAAGAAATCATGGAATTCATCTGGAAAAATAGGAGACGCAGAATGGCAAAAGCCATTCTAAGCAGAAAGAGTGAAGCAGGTGATATTGCTATATCAGACCTTAAATTATTCTACAGAGCCATAGTAACAAAAAACAGCATGGTATTGGCACCAACACAGGCTGGTAGACCAATGGTACAGAATAGAGGACACATCAACTAACCCATAAAATTACAACTACCTTATATTAGACAAAGGTGCCAAAAACATGCACTGGAGAAAGGATAGTATCTTCAAAAAATAGTGCTGGGGAAACTGGAAATCCATATGCAACAAAATGAAATTGAACCCCTATCTCTCACCATGAACAAAAGTTAACTCAAAATGGATCAAGAACCTATGATTTAAACCAGAGACACTGCACCTAACAGAAACAAAAGTAGGCCCTAAACTTCATCATGTGGGATTAGGCCACAACTTTTTTAATAAGACTCCTATAGCACAAGAATTAAAACCAAGAATCAGCAAATGGGATGGATTCAAACTAAAAAGTTTTTTATCAAAAAAAAAAAAGAAAAAGAATAGAGAGTCTACTTCCTGGGAGCAAACTTTTACCCCTCATACATCAGATAGAGCACTAATCTCTAGGGTATATAAAGAACTCAAAAAATCTTAACACTAAAAAAATAATAATCCAATGAATAAATAGGCCAAGGACCTGAACAGACACTTCTCAGAAGAGGATATATAATCACTCAACAAATATATAAAAAAATGGTCATCATCTCTAGCAATCAGAGAAATGCAAATCAGAACCACTCTAAGATACCATCTCACTCCAGTCAGAATGGCAGCTATTATAAAGACAAACAACAATAAGCATTGGCCAGGATGTGGGGGAAAGATACACTCATACATTGCTGGTGGAACTGCAATTTGGTGCAACCAATACAGAAAGAAGTATGGAGACTCCTTGGAAATCTATAAATGGAACCACCATTTGACCAAGCTATTCCTCTTCTAGACTATACCCAAAAACTTAAAAACAGCATACTACAGGGACACAGCCACAGTAATGTTTATAGCAGCATAATTCACAATAGCTAAACTGTGGAGCCAACCTGTTTGCCCTTCAGTTGATGAATGCATGAAGAAATGTGGCATATATACACAATGGAATATTATTCAGCACTAAAAGAGAATAAAATCATGGCATTTGCCGGTAAATGGATGGAGTTGGAGAATATTAGGTTAAGTGACATTAGCCAATCCCCAAAAAACAAATGCCAAATATTTCCTCTGATATATGGGGGCTGACTCACAGTAGGGTAGGGAGGGAGAGCATGGGAGGATTAGATTAATTCTAGATAGGGAAGAGGAGTGGGAGGGAATTGGAGGGGGAAGGTTATTAGCAAGGATGATGGAATGTGATGGTTATCATTATACAATGATACGATCAACATCATTATTCAAAATACATGTATGAAGACTTGATTTGGGTGTCAACATATCTTATATACAAAGATATGAAAATTGTGATATATTTGCATATTAAGAATTGTAATGCAGAAAGAAATGAGTTCATATATACTGGTACAATTTGATGTGAACATACTTTATATACAGATATATGAAAAATTGTGCTCTATATGTGTAATAACGATTATAATGCATTCCACTGTTATCGATTATCTTTAAAAATAATAAAAAATATTAAAAAACATAAAAAATAAAAAAAAGAATCATGACTTTTAAAAAATCTAAAAAAAGAGAAAGAAATTGTGAGATGGGATGCATGTGGTGCTACACACCTGATATATCCAGTCTTCTGGAGGCTTAGGCAGGCAAAATCACAATTGTGAAGCTGACCCCAGCAACTGAGTGAAACCCTGCCTAAATTTTTAAAAAAAGTAATAGTAATTTTTAAAAATTAAATTCAAAAAATATTTAAAAATTAATTTTTAAAACATAAAAATTTAAAAAGGGCTGAGGATATAGTTCAGTAATAGGATACCCTGGAAATTCCATCCAGAAATAACCATTTCTGGCAATCAGCCACATTTTGTTTGCCATATTACATACAGTTGGACAAATACTATGAAACACTGTTTCAGTTTTATATTGGTGTCACATAAATATCACATTTCACACATAAGCATATTTTAAAAGGACAACTGCAGAATTTGAAGAAATACAAATACAGATCACCACAAAACAGACTGAATTACACACCCTGGGAATAGATAATAGGACTCCTCATTAGAAAGAGGACAGCTTCCCTCAGGTTCATCTATAACACCCCATCAAAGTTTCACCATGATTTCCTTTTCATTGAAGAAGGGAACAAACCAAAAAGCTTGAAAATTCTCCTGGAAGGCTAAATTGATATGAAATTAGACAAGAATTCTGAACTCTAAGAGCAAAAGCAGGAGCTATCATTACCAGGCACTAATGCATATTATAAAATTATCATAATACACTGATTTGAGGACCAAGAAAATCACAATGCAGAAATTTCATGGATGACTCCAAATGTATGTAAATTTCATTTTTATTGTTAAGTGCAATAAAAAGGCCTAGATAAGTGCAACCATCTCCAGCAGAGGATTTTATGTGAATGAACAAGACAATCCATCATGAAGGGAGGTGTGGAAACTGGAGGCGCAGAGCACTGGTAGGGCTTGGGTGTAGGACGTGCGTGGTACTGGATTATACTCCAGCACCCCAAAGAAGCACATGTTGAGCAGGATTATGTTTCAAAATTATAGCAGAATAGGAGGCTCCTGGTATAATTTGGTATAGCTGTTACTATTATCATCAAGGAATCATGACATCAACAAAGTCCACCCACGAACCCACGTGGATGTAAAAATCATACACTTAATTGCAATGGAAAAGTCATTATCAATCAAACCCTAACCAGGCCACCCTCAGCAATGTAGCTAGACCCGCGGTCAGAATAAAAACTAAAAACTTCTGGGGTCAGAGATGAGTGGTAAAGCACCCTTCTGTTAATTACCAAAACACAAAACAAATAAACTCCACAAAACTAGCTCAGGAATAAGCAGGGTCCCTGTACACTGCAGCTCCCCTCCTACAGGAAAAAAGCGTTTGAAGGATTTTGCATTTTATTTAGAGGCAGGGTCTCATCTAGCTGGTCTCTAAGTGCCTCGCCAAGTTGCCAAGGCTGGCCTTGATCTCGCAATCTTCCTGCATCAGCCTCTCCCCCGCTCCCCAGCCTCTGGGATGACAGGTGTGTGCCATCGCTGGGCTAGGAGATTTGGATTCTTCTAGTGGTCCCACCTGTCAATCACCACAGCCCAGGAAGACTCCAGGCAACCTCGCTCACCTGCCACTTAGGACTTGAGCAGGGGCTGAGGCTGCCCTGGGGGATGGGGAGGCTGCAAGGGGTTTCCGCCACTGTCACGCTTTCCACCCAGCTGGCCATGGGGACTGAGGGTGCTGTCCCCACTGGGCTCAGTCCTTTGGACTCAGAGAGCACCCAGGGTCAAGGTTGGCCAACTCGGGTTCCTGCCACAGCAGGACCCGCAGGACCACCTCCCTGCCCCATCTCCCTCCGGAGCCTCCCTGTCCAGGCACCAGGTGCCACTGCACACTCACCATTTCCTGGTGCCCATCAGCCAAGCCTGCCCTGGAAAGCTTCAGCTGCTGCGTGGCAGGCCCACGCGGGATCCCAGACACGGAGGGAAGCCTGAAGTCCAACTGCAGGAATCCTAAAAGTGCAGACCACGGAGAAATAAATCCCATCCTGAGTGCGGAGGCCCGCCCCCTGCTTACTGGCTGCGTTCAGGATTGGACAGCGCTCAGCACGGGGGCTTCTGATTGGATTGGGAGTCAGTCAGTCTCTGCTCCCTCCTCCCCAGCCCGAACCCAGGGAGCCTTCTTTTTGAGTGACAGCGGGTGATATCCGCTCCAGGCAAGAAGGAGGCCAGAATGGCAGAGTTTGGGTTTAGCTTTTTTCTTTTTTCCTTTCCTTTTGGTGTCTGGGCATTGGGTTAGGGTCAAGGTGACCAGAATTCTAAGTTCTTTTGGGTTTTGATGTTAGGAAATTGAAGTCATTTCTTAAAAGTTTCATCACCTGGGCCTCCACCTATAATAAGATGTGCCAGAGCATCTCTGGGGTGCTGATTTATCCTCGGTTCATCTGTGCAAAAATCTACAAGCAGAAGTCCCCTTTTGCCCCTTGGGAACTGCTGGTAGAGGCTCACATGGGGCCTGGAAGGTGCCTTAAAGGAGGCTCCCAACCGGTTGGCAGCATGAGAGTTGATGTTCCTCCAGCTGAGTAGAATCTGTATCTTGAGCCCCCATTGAGCTGGAGGCAGAAAAAGAAGATCAGCACAGAAGAGACACAGGAGAGCACAGAGCTGGGTAAACACCAGCTGCACCCAGGCTCCCTCTCTCTCTGGCCACTGGGGGTTGAATTCAGAAGACTGGACCTCTGAGCGCCTTCCCCAGCCCTATTTTGAATTTCATTTAGAGACAGGGTCTCACTGAGTTGCTTAGCACCATGCTTTAGCTGAGGCTGCCTTTGAATTCGCCATCCTCCTGCCTCAGCCTCCCCAGCCGCTGCAATGACAGGCGTGTGCCACTTTTATTTAGATTTCTTTCTTTTTTGGGAGAAATACCTGTGGTGGCCACAGGATAACAGCCTTGCACAGATCAAGGCCACCCTGGGTGCTCTCCCTGGTTTCCACCAGTCCCCTGGATCCCAGGCAATGGGATGCTGCCTCCTCCAAAACCAGAGACACCCTGCCCAGGTGCGCATCCTTAGTATGAGCAGAATACTCTGCACTTAACAAGAAAAAAGAAAAAGACAGACCCCACCTGCTTGTCTTGATGCAAACAAAGCCAATGTGTTTCCAAAGAGAGCTCCACGTCTTGTCCCCCCAATTCAGTGGTGCAAAAAGTCACATAATACAGAGAAGACTTCTCGTTAAGAGGGGCTCAAGGGTCTCTCTCTTTAAGGAAAAACAATTTGCGTTTGATTGAAATTCCAAGAAAGCCAATTCCAGGTTTTCCTAATTTGGTAAATAACTCCATAGACCCGAATGCACCCTGCTCTTCTCTGCCTTAATTAACCTTGGAGGCCTCCAGATTACCTGCCCCCTGGGACCTCTGCACCTGTAGATGAATGGGGGGGGAGTCCTTTCTACTCATGCATCGCCCTGTACCTCCACGTTCCCACAGGCTCCAACACCTTTGGCAGCATCCAATGGGGGAGCCGTTTAGAAAATTCTGGAATGTACCTAAAGACATTTCCTCATCCGGCTATGATGCTATCAATTTGGTCCCGTGGTCCTTTTCAGTACTTTCTATTTTTTTTTTCTATTTTATTGGTTCTCCTTAGTTATACATAGCCATAGAATCCATTGTGGTAAACTTATCCAAACATAAAATGTACCTTATTCTCCTTAGGACCCCATTCTTGTGAGTGGGCATGATGGGTAGATTAATTTAGGTATTTCCATATAATTAAATAGAAACATTATGATCACTTCATGTTACTGTCTTTTCTGTTCTTATCTCCCCTCCCTTCCTGTTGTTCCCCTTTTTCTCATCTATAGAAATTCTCTTCCTGCCCCCAACCTTCCTTGTGATATAGATAATGCATGTAATAAAAAACATGTGACATTTGGTTTGGGAGGATTGACTTATTTTACTTTAGCATGATAATCTCCAGATCCATTCACTTACTGGCCAATGTTATGAAGTCATCCTTTTTTAAAGATAAGTAATATTCCACCGTGTATACACACCACAATTTATGTATCTATTCATCTGTTGATGGGCATTTAGGCTGGATCCATAGCTTAGCTATTGTGAATTGTTCTCTCATAAATATTGATGTGGCTGTGTCCTTGTAGTATGCTTATTTTATCCTCTTTATGCTGAAGAGTGGGATAACTGAGTCATAAGGTGGTTCCAGTCCTAGTTTTTTGAGGAATCTCCATCCTGCTTTCCAGAAGGGTTGCACCAATGTTCAGTTTCTCCAACAAGGTGTGAGCATTCCCTGTCCCCCACATCCTCACCAATTTATTGTTAATGTATTCTTGATAATTGCCATTCTGACTGGAGTGAAAGAGTATCTCAGTGCAGTTTTAATTTGCATTTCTCTAAGTGCTAGAATACATTGCCTTTTCAGTATTTTTTTAAATATTTTTTTCTAGTTGGTGTCAGACCCAATACCTTTATTCTATCTATTTATTTTTCCGTGATGCTGAGAATGGAACCCAGTGCCTTGCACATGCTAGGCAAGTGCTCTATGGCTGAGCCCCAGACTCAACCCCCATTTTCAGTATTTTTTACTTTTGCTTCTCAGTAACAGCAGTCCAGGTATTTGGGGAACCAGTTTTGCTACATTTGTGAAATGGGAACATTTCTCTTGAAAGAATACTGAGAAGGTCAAGGCACATCCCCAAGATTCCAGGGATAAGGAGTACACGGTTGTCTTGCACATGATGAGAAGAAAATGTATGTGGCTGAGAAGACAGAAAGAGCAGGGGACACCCTGGGGCTAGAACCCCACCTACCCCATGAGGGATATTATTAATTATTTTTGTTGTTAGTTTTCTTAACCAAAATGAGAAATTTTCCTAATCTACCAGTGCCACTAGATATAGGTCCCTGAATGGAACTCAGATTTGTCATTAGAGGCAAGAAAAAGTGAATAACCAACCCAGTGGTTCCAATAACCAACAAGCTAGACGTTGGGCTCCTTGAGAACAAAACACTGGGTTTTACCCAATAATTAATAATCCAACAGCACCTATAATTCAACACCAATGAGATAAGCAGAGTGGCGAGAAAACTGGCAAAACCCTCTGCAGTATTCTAGCCAGGAAAATTCATAAGCACTTTAAAAGCATCTTAATGTTTACCCTGAGTCGAATGTGCCTCAATCAGAATGCAACCATTTGAAAAGAGCTGTCAACTTGAAAAGTTTCTGAAATTTGCTTGTTTGTGGACCACATTTGAGGATAACTACAAAAACCATATGAGTCCATGGCTAAATGCATAAGTAAAAATAGAAATCAAATAACGAGCATTCTCCTAAGACTTCCTTCCTGAAAACACTGCCCTATTTGCTTTTAATAATTCCTCTAGCAACAATTGAGGTTCACAAAGAACCAAGGAACATGTCTTGTTGGGGCAGAAATGCTGGGATACCAAGAAGAAAGTTTAACTGAACTTCAAAGGAGAAGGTTAATAAATCACCAGAATGCAGGAATGCCCACAAATTTTGAAATTAAAAACGAGGGACTGGGGTTCTGGCTCAGTGACAGAGCACCTGCCTAGCACCTGTGAGGCACTGGATTCAATCCTCAGCACCACATTAAAAATAAATATATAAAATAAAGGTACCCTGTCCAACTAAAATCTATTTTTAAAAATAATGGTCAGATTTAAAAACAAAAATTTAAAAAAAAGCCAGAGATGATTTTAGATAATACATAAAATATAATCAAAGTAGAGCAAAGTTTATTGGCCCAGAAATCACTAGCAGGAGGGAGGGAGGAAACAGTGAGGCTTCTCTGACATCTCTAGGCCTCACATCCGATTTGCTCCTCAAGTTTATGGGAGATGCTGTGGGTGATTCCAATTCCTACTTCTTAACTGGCAGTCGGATTGCATCATATTTGTAGGTTCCTACTCCACATTGTCTTGTCTAGAGACACCAAAGGAAACACTGTGTGTGTGTGCGTGTGTGTGTGTGTGTGTGTGTGAATTTACTGTAATAAAACTTTATTATTGCAGCCATTATGTAGACAAACACAATAAGTGTAGGCGAGGATGTGGAGAAAAAGTACACTCATACATTTCTGGTGGGACTGCAAATTGGTGCAGCCAATATGGAAAGCAGTATAAAGATTCCTTGAAAATCTGAGAATGGAACCACCATTTGACCCCAAAGCACTTAAAATCAGCACACTACAGGGACACAGCCACATCGATGTTTATAGCAGCACAATTCATAATAGCAAAAGTGTAGAGCCAACCTAGATGCCTTTTAGTGGATGCATGGATAAAAATATGCATTATATATACACAATGGAATTTTACTCAACAACAAAAGAGAATAAAATCATGGCATTTGCAGGTAAATGGATGGCATTGGAGAAGATAATGCTAAGTGAAGTTAGCCAATCCCAAAACAACAAATTCCAAATGCTTTCTCTGATATAAGGAGGCTGACTATAGTGAGGTATGGAGGGGAACCATGGGAGGAATAGATGAATTCTAGATAGAGCAGAGGGGTTGGAGGGAAAGGGAGGGGGCAGGGGATTATCAAGGATGGTGGAATTTGATGGACATCATTATCCAAAGTACATGTATGAAGACACGAATTGGTGTCAACAAACTTTATATACAAACAGAAGTATGAATAATTGTGCTGTATATGTGTAATAAAAATTGTAATGCATGCTGCTGTCATTTAGTTTTTAAAAATCAATAGAAAAACTTATTATGAAAAGTTTAAGATGATATTCTAAATATATAAATGCAACTCTCAAGTCACCTTGTTCTGCACTGACCAGTTCTCATTGGAACTTTTCTGGGACCAGTAGGAGAATAGGGGCACAAAATACTATCAGAGAGGATACTCCAGCTTGAGAGTGTGCCTATTTTCCTTCCCTATGTATTTAAATAAACTAATACCAGATAGATTGAAGGATATGTCTGAAATAGTAGTTAGCAGGTGCACAGTAGTGACAGGAACAGGAAGTTGACATGCCAAAGATCCAGGACAACTCTAGGTCACTTGGCCTATGCAGGTATGGAATGGTTCTTACATATTTGATGGTTAGGTGCAATCATCCTATCTTCTTGAGTTCTGGAATCTAGTCTGTGAAAGTGTCCCAGAACTTGTCCCCACCAGGGTAATTTGTGTTCTCACTGGTAGAGAGACCTGTATTGCTCACATAAATCACAGGTTGTTGGCTGAGGAATGGAATCTAGCACATGAACGTGACCCAGGCAGGGCTCTAGGTAAATTACGTTTCTAAAAGAAAAGTGGGGGGCTGCATAGAGGGCAGGTTTATAAAATGACTCACTGATCTGCATGATCCCATCAATCACATCTGCATGCTACCTGTCTCTATCAGTATGTAGCTGAGTGGTAGAGCTACCACCAGCACAGAAGATAGATAGATAGATAGATAGATAGATAGATAGATAGATAGATAGATCAATCAAGGCAGGCATGAGGTGCATCTTTGAGAACCAATAATGTATCATTCCATAGAGTTCCCTAATAATTTTGCATTTTAAAAATACAATCATTGGCTTATAAAGTGTAGTATCCACTGGTAGACCAGGTGTTCGATATTTATTGAAAATGGAAAAGAGTAGAGACCAATACTATGTGACCAGAAACTCAAGAAAACATTATTCATGGGCCATAAATCATCTTTCAAAACTAGCGAACACTTTTACCAGTTTTCTAAAACAAAAACAAAACATAAAACCCCACTGTGCATTCTGCTCTGAAAGGGAAATGCAATCTTCTGGAATTGAGGAGGAGTTTGAGGTCAAGACTTCTAGAGCTTCTAAATCTATTCTGTTCCCATTTTTTATTTTATTAACGGTGACGTCTTTTTTCTCTGTCTGCTTCCCCAAGCATTAAGTGTTTCCCCGTCTCAACATCTGCCCACCACCCCTGTGTCCTCAGAGGTTCTGCCTGTCCTCTTTTACACCCCAACACTCATGGCTCTGCCTGTCACCTGCTGCTTTCCCAGGTGTCATCTCTGACACTCCACTTGCTTCTGTCTCTGGTCCACATGTTATTGGAATTCCTACAACAAATTTCTAAGCCTTTTATAGACAATTTGCCCTGTATGTTCTCCAGGGATTGGAAATACCTGTGGCCATATGCATGGATTCTGCACCCAAGGTCTCAAACACTGGTGGATGGGAAGGATTTGAAAACGATTTGCTCATGTACCAAATAAATGTACAGACTTTCTCCCAAGTAATGAAATGGTATAACGACTTCTTACATAGCAGTTACTTTGTACCAGTTTTAAATATATATATATTTTTTAGTTGTAGATTGACACAATAACTTTTTTTATTTATTTATTTTCATGAGGATCAAACCCAGTACCTCACAAGGGTAGTTGAGCACTCTGTCACTGATTTCCAGCCCCAGCCCTGTATCAAATTGTATTAGTAACCAGAGATTATTTAAATTACAGGAGGACGTGAGCAGACTGTCTACAAACTTTATACATAAAGTGATGAATTGTGCTATCCTTTGGGGATTGCTGCCTGGAACCAGTCATCCACCTATGCTGAATAAAAACTGCAAGACATCTCCAGTGCTGGAATCAGTCTTCATTTCTCTCCTCCCACAAACTTGTTTTTTATCTGGATTCTCACATTTTGTCACCAAGAACTTTTAAGTGGCCTTTGACTCCTTGTCCTTGGCCAGCTATCCATTCTATTACTTGCAATCAACTTCACCTGGAAGTTTTTCTGTAACTCTCTTCTCATCCATCACTGGTACGGACCCTTACTGGCTCTTGCTTAAACTGGTGGTTGGACGAGGAACAAAAACAAAACAAAAACAACTCATCTCTGACTTCTTGACTTCAACCCTTATCATTGAAAAGAATCATTGTTTTCATCATTAAGGAAAATTAACTGAGCCAGGCAGAGTGGTGCCTGCCCATGATGCCAGCAACTTGGGAGGCTGAGGCAGAGGATCATGAGTTCAAAGTCAGCCTCAGAAATTTAGGAGTAAGCAACCCTGTGAGACCCTGTCTCTAAATAAAGTATATATTAAAAAGGGGGGAGGCTGTGGGTGTGATTCAGTGGTTAAGTAGCTCTGGGTTCAATCCCTGGTGTCAAAAATAAATAAAAAATGAGCAGATTTGACCACTGAAATTCCTTCTAAGAAGCTTTCAAACTCTCATAGCCTAGTATTTTTAGAGGTTGAGAAATGTTATCCCAGGATTACGAGAAATATGTGCTTCTGCATGCATTACATGGTATGAGAATGAGGCTTAAATTCTCCCATGGATGATGACTAGCATTTTCCTTTTGGAGAGAATAAGGACCTTCACTGGCTCCCAGGGACTGATACCTCATACCTCAGATCATGGTGGCATTGTGGCGCGGGTGGGGGGTTACCTTGCATTGTCAGATGAAATCAGGTTCAATTCTTGGAGTCAGGTATGCACCGGACTGCCTTGGTTACACATGAGCCATTCTTAAGGACACTTTGGCATACAATTATGTACTATAAAAATGAGGTTCAACTTTCTTCCTGGTGGATATTTTAGCATTATAATGAAGGAGAATTGACTTCCTAGTCACTGGTACTTTCTCTTGAGTTTATTTGTGAAAGAGGTTCCTCCTAAACTTATTAAACACATCTCAAATTCGTGGTTCATAATCTCATGGGAAATCATATCTTCCATTAGGAGAGGGTCAAGGTGTGTCTTCTAGTCTTAGGCTCCAAGGTGCTAACAATGCAACATGGGCACAAAGAGAATGTGGTGCATGAGTAATTGGAGAGATGTTCTCTTCTACACAAGTGGAGCACTATCACAACAGTCAGTCTCTCAACAAAGATGGTAACTAGCAACTAACAGGAAGGTATTCCAAAAACAGTGTATCAATTGGGAAACTGCTGGAGAAGGCAGAGGCTCATGCCCCTGGAGGGCTGGGGTGGGGGGAGATGAGATTGCATCATGCTACTCAGAACCCTTTGAAATTTAAAACACATGAGTTGCTCATTCTGGAATTTACTATAACTTACAGTAAGGGAAACCATGGTTTAGTGGATATATGATAGTTGAATTGCTGTAAAACAAATACCAAGAGGCAATCTCATGAATGGACAGAGAGAAGCAGTTGAGCAGGTAGAAGACAGCATTAGTGGGTTTCCCTAGAGAATCCAAGAAGCTGGAAGGCAGTGGGAGGACATGATGAAACTTGTTTTTTTAATAATCAATAATTTTATACCTTGCAAAACTGTGCTTCAAAGATAAGGGGAGATTTGTGCAAGGAAAAGTTTGTGGTGAGTAAAAAACTCTTCAAGAAATGCCAATAGATCCATCTAGGTTAAAGTAAATGATGAAAGACAGAATGTTGAGCCCACATAATATAATGAGAAATAATGGTAGATATAGTCAGTAGCTAAATATGGTAGCTAAATATATCCAGTACCATGGACTCTAGAGTTTCTAACTTTTTTCTATTTGTTCTAAAAACATAAGAGTAAAAATTATACTCTATATGTGTAATAAGAATTGCAAAGCATTCTGCTGTTGTGTATTTTAAAAAATAACATTAAAATAAATAAATATGAGTGCAAAACTAACACTTAAAACACAAAAATAACACTCAGAACCAAACACTGAAGCTTAATGACTGTAAGACTCCATTTTTCATTTCTGTCAGAAAATACCTAAGGCTGAGTAGTTTGTGATTAGAAAGTCATTTAGATCAGAATTTTTTGAGTCTGAGAGTCCAAGATAAAGGGATCCCATCCACTTGGCTTCTGGGGAGTATCAAATTTGCTCCATTCCAGCATGGTGGCTGTCATCAGAGTGGGGACATGTGGAAGAAGAAAAATCATATGGACCAATATGAGCCACAGAGCAGAGAGGGGCAGTCTCGGTTTTTCATAACAACTCATTTTCTCAAAAACTCATTCCAAGAGACTAAAGTCCATTCCTCCTGAGGGTGGTGTCCCCAATGACTGAATTAACGCCCAGTAGACAGCACATTCCAAAGGTTCACCTGCCTCACTGCTACCATAATGATGATCAAGTGTCCAAATCCTAAGCTTGTTTGGGGACAAATGATATCCAAGCCATAGAAGACACACAATGCATGAAGTTATAGTCTATGACAAAGGTAAAAACTAGGACAGAGGGACAAATCTCTAAGATTAGCAAAACTGTTCAATACTATTGAAACTAATTTGGCATGAATAAAAACTGATTGTCAATGAATGTAAGATGTTAGAGCTCCCCAAAAAATCACTAAGGAAAAACTAAAACATGTGCCAAAAGAAGAAAATAAAATGAAAATGGCACACAAGAAAAATGAATCATTAACAGGCAATAACGGGAAAATTGATGTTCCAAAAACATGTAGGTAGAAAACAAGTGGCAACATAGAAGAAGCATTTTGTTCATTACTATTACTTCTTTCTGCAAATAGATCCAATTTGTTCCAATTTTAGAAAGTATATTGATCTAGTTGGGCATGCAGCACACCTCCGTGACTCTAGAAACTCAGGAGGCTGAGGTAAGAGGACTGCAAGTTGGAGGTCAAACTCGGTGACTTATGGAGAGCCTGTCTAAGTTATCATCATCTGGGCACAGTAGCGCAATGCTATCAGTAAGCTACTTGTGAGACTGAGGCTTCGGTATCACAAGTTTGATGCTGGCATCAGCAATGTAGTGTAACACTGTCTGAAAATAAAATATAATTTTTTAAAAAGTGGCTGAGGATGTAGCCCAGTGTTACACCCTTGGGTATAAGACCTAGAAGCAAACAAAATTATTCTGCTGTCTATATCAGATTCACTTTAGATTCAAAAACAAAGATGGGATAAGAATAAAAAGTGCTATATAAAAATAGAAATCAAGAGCCCACCCCAGTGGTTCAGGTCTATAATCCCAGTGACTCGGGTGGCTGAGGCAAAAAAATCATGAATTCAAAACTGCAGGTGGTAAAAATAGAGTTCCTCTTGGTGGAATGTTCTGGCTGAAAAATAAAAGCTAACAATGGTAAAGCAGAAAAAAACAAAGCATGATTAAGGTTATTTTGTGGTGCCTTATCCCCCTCTTTGTTATAATTGTAGCTTAATAGATAAATGAGCTCATTCAACAATGGCAGGACCTTGAGGCTTCTATGAAATACCTGTTTTATGATCAATACAAAATTTATGGCAAAACTACTGAAAAGAAAAATTAGTATAAGCTGGAGTATTATCAATTTCAATCGGTAAAAGACATCCTAATGCAGCAAAAGTAGCTAGACAATGAGAAATAACATGCTGAATATTTTATTTTACACAGTCAGTGGCAAAAATAAATCTAGAGTAAGTATCAACAATAACATGAACTTAATTAAAACTGTTTGCCAAATTGAGGGATGTGAATTACATCCATTTGCCATAACTGATTTGGGCATAAACCATGGGATTAACCCCAGTTGGTGAATATAAAATATGTATAAAACATTGTGAGATTTGTTGAACAAATTGACAAGTTTTCCCCAGAAATATTATTTTTTTATATAAAGTAGAAGCATTCTGATGACGTAAAGAATGTGAGGCTTATTCACAATCATATAAAAATATTTATTCACAAACAGCAACAAGTTTATCAATCTTATCATTACCTGATGCTAAAGGACCTGAAGATTAGAATGTGCCCTTATATGGCTAATAAAATGTGGATGGTGACACATTTGAATTGTCTTTTGTAAGATCTGGAACAAATTAAATAACTCTTGCAATTGTGTGTTCCCAGTAGTTGATGTTTCAATATTTTTTGTAACTCTAACTGCAACATAAACTATCAGAATAAAATTTTATTGTCTCTTTTGCAAAATGAATTAAAACACAAATGAGAGCTTGAAGTTCTGCTCATTGTGTAGAAGTATATAATGTCTGTATTATCTCCATATAAGCATGGCTATAGAAACCTGCTTTTCCTGAAATCAATTCATCAGTAAATACTGTTAGTCCTCCAACTATTGGTTAAGCACATACAATTTTGGTAAAAATAAATATAGTCGCAAGAAGAAACTGAATAATTTTATTATGAAGGTAATGGCTTTCCATTTGACCAGGGAAATTAGCAAAAACTATCTGCCAAGTATTAGAAGATGTCAAAAGCCAATCATTCTCTTCAGTAGAAAAGGGGGTAGCAATAATATTAGGCTATGACCCAACTATCTGCAAAACTCATGTTCTTCCTTTAATAACTAACTAAGCAATAAAGTCATGGAATGGAGTCAATGAATTTTGAGGAGAATGAGGTAGGCAATGCCACTCAGTAATTCCCAATTATTGCCACATTGCTCCTGTAGGAGTATGAACATTGGAAAATGTTAATCAATATATAGGCTTTTGTGGATTAATTCTAGTAAGCTGTGCAGTCTTCATGGCAGATTCAACCTTTGTTATGGCAATCCTTTCTTCTACCAATAGTTGATGAGAAGGTAGAGACGTATCTCCCTGTACAATCTGAAACAAACGACACAAATCTGCAATGGCTAGTTTTAAACTTAATCACAGCCAATGAATATCACCTAGTAACTTTTAGAGATCATGTGCCTTGGGCAATTTAATGTGTTTGGGGGAGCTGCAATAGTTCCCAAAGTTAAACCTAAATCTCCACGACTCCATACTGAGAGAAGGCTCCCAAGTAATTCATGGGTGGCTCCTTGAAACTTAGTGAGGCCCTACCTCAAAATAAAACATAAAAGTGGCTGGAGATAGGTCTTAGTGGTAAAGTGCTCCTGGGTAAATCCCTCAGTACAAGACAAAGCAAATAAAAAAACAACAAATAAAACAGCTGGAGGGCTATGCACATGTCAGACAAAATCAGCTGTATCAGAAACTGTTATATAGAGGCAAGAACATTATTATATATATTTCTAATTACATATATTAAATTATATATGTAATGTAAATGCATATTTATGATAAAAATTAAAATACATAATACATATCAATAGAGTGGACATTCTCACAAGCTAAGTTATAAATATATACCTGTCAAAAAACAGTGTACCGAAATACATGAAGTGAAAACTATCAGGATTAAAGGAAGAAAAATTTCTCCAAAAAGGGGTGAATAATTTGTGATATCCCATTTTCAAGAATGAATGAAATGTCTAGCAAAATGTCCATGTAAAACAAAACGACTTGAACAATAATATAACTACACTAGGTCTAGACGACAATATAGAATATTCTGCTCCAAAGAGTAGAATACACATTTTACTCCAGTGTGTAGGAAACAGTGCAGAACCTGCAATTTCAAAGCCATAAAAATGTCAATAAATTTAAAAGCATTGAAATCAGGACAAGTATCTTTTGTAACTACAATGAAATTAAGTTAAATAAACAGAAAACTTAAATATTTGCAAACATGTAGCAATTAGACAGTGTACTCTTTAGGAAGAAGAAAAAGAAAAAATAGAAAAGAGTTTAGGTGCATAAAAATGAAAAGCCAACATAAAAATGAAAGCAAACATGCCAAAACTGATGAGATGCAGCTAAAGTAGCCCTCAGAAGAAAATTCATAACCACAAAGGCCTACATTATTAAAGAAAAACTGCCCAAACAAAAACCTAAATTTACACAGTAACTAGACAAAGAGAAGCAAGCTGTAATCAAATTGCACAGAGGATAAATTTTAATAAAGAATAGAGTAAGAATAAAACAAATAGACAAAAGAATTAAGAAAACAAACTTAATTGTTCAAAAGATTTACAAAATTGATTGTTCAATTAACCAGGGAAAAGAGAGAGTACTCAAATTAATAAATATCAAAAATAAAAGTGAGACCTTCAAACAGACTCCACAAAAAATTTAGAGAATTTTAAGGGTATATTATGAACAACTGAATGTGAACAAATTCCTATAAAACATCCATCAAAACTAACTTAGACACAGAAAATTTAAAAAGAATAAGAGATTGAAACAGTAAAAAACACAATAAAAACATCCATATCAGAGCTGAGTATGGTTGGCACACACCTGCATCCCAGTGACTTGGGAGGCTGAGGCAGGAGGATGCTGTGTTCAAAGCCAGCCTCACCAAAAGCAAGGCACTGAGCAGCTCAGAGAGACCCTGTCTATAAATAAAATACAAAATAGGGCTGAGGATGTGGCTCTGGAATCAAGGGCCCCTGAGTTCAATCCCTGGTACCCAACAACAACAACAAAACTCCATATTAGAAATGTGAAGTAAAACTATCAAACTGTATCTAACTGTAAAAACAGATAGATGGCTTTGTGTGAATTAAATCCTAAGGTCTCTATGAAAGAACTATTTAAATAAAAAAGTTCAACATTTGTGAAGGATATAGCACCAATCAATGAATACAGTTTTTGTAGCTGAACAATAAATATTCAGAGCAAAAATTACTTCAAAAAATCCATTTATGGTAGTATCAAACATTAAATACATAGCAAAAAATTGCAAACAAATATGTCTTATAAGCAGAAAATATTATAGAAAATGTTTAAAAGATTAAGTGGGCATCAACTATTTATTGATAAGATTTAATGTTGCTGAAATGGAAAATGCAAGTTGATTTACATACCAATGTAAACCTTACCAAAATTCCCACATACCATTTTTGAAAAAAGATGTAATGGTAAGCCTAAAGTGAATATGAAAGGTCAGTCAACCTCAAATACCAAATACACTTTTTTTTTTCAAGAAAAATATAAAGAACAAAATTGGAAGACTCACACATCACAAGTTTAAAGCTGTGTATAAAGTTTCAGTACTCAAAGAAACTGGATCCCTATTTCTCACCCTGTTCAAAATCAATTCAAAAGAGGTAAAAGACCTCACTGTGAAACTATAAAATGAACAAGGGAAAGCAATTTAAGACTCTGGTAAGGACAACAAATGTTTTGGAAATAATTTCAAAATCATAAAAAAACATAAAAATAAAAATGGCATTAAACTAAAAACCTGATTTACAAGCAAAGAAACAAAAGTGGAATCCCTATTAATTGAAAGAAAATTTTGCCCAGTATTTATTTGATACAAGCTTCACATTTAGAATATAGAAAGAACAAAAAAATCATAACAACAAACAATCAAAAACTAAGTAATGCCATTCAAGTGGGCAAATGAAGTAGACAGTATTCAAAAGAAGAAACAAAAAGTTCTAGCAAACATAAAGAAAAATGTTCAATATAATTAGTGTTCAGGAAAATGAAAATAAAAAATATAATGAAAAGGTCTGGGGAAATACCTCAGTTGGTAGAGTGCTTGCCTTGCATGCACAAGGCCCTATGTTCCGTCCCCAGCACCTCAAAAAAAATACATGAGGTATCATCTCATCCCAGTCAAAATGGATAATTTAGAAAAGTGACAACCACCGATGTGGATGTGGAGAAAAATCAACACTTATACATGGTGTGTGCAAGTAAATTGGGTAGCTGATACAAAAAACTGAGCATATTACTCAAAAAGCTAACAATAACTGGGATCATGGCACACAATTAATTCCATATACTTAAGAAGCTAAAGGAGGATGATTATAACTTTAAGGCCAGCTTGTGCAAGTTCAGGGTCAAACAATGCAAAACCCTGTCTCCAATAAAAAAGAAATACGCTGAAGGCCAGGAATGGTGATAAATACCTGTAAAGTAGACAACTTGGGAGACCACAGTAGGAGCATCCTGAATTTGCTCTGAGGATAGAAAACTTAATGTAACACTCTCTCAAGATGATGATAATAACAATAATAATAATGCACTGTGATGCAGTCTAATGGTCAAATGTTTGCCAAGAACATGAAGGCTTTGGCTAAGTCTTCTGTATCTCCACTAAATAATACTAAAATAGAATTACATTGTGATTCAGGAATCCCACTTGGGGGTATGTAATGAAAAACAATGAAGCCCACGTCTGATACCTGGATGCCCATGTTTATTGAGGCACATCCCAATTGAAAAGATATGGAATCAACTAGGAATTCTGGGACAGATGGATAAAGAAAATATGGCATGTATGTAGGCATACATGCATAAAAATCAAATCCTGCCACCTGCCACCAGTTGGGTGAAATTGGTGGGTAGCGTGGTAAAATGAAATAAAACCAGACACAGAACTACAAACACTGCATGCTATCCCTCATGTGGGGAAGCTAAATCTGAATTTAGGTTGGTGAGTTTTAAAGGTTAAAGAGTGGAGGTGGGAAATGAGAATGGGATTTCATCAGTGGATGTTGCTTATGTGTTAAAATACCATGCAGAGACTCTTTATTATGTATATTTAGTACATCTTTATCGAAAATATTTTTTAAATGTTACTATAATCAGTACTGAGTCATACATACAAAATGATTAAATGAAATAATATTGCCAGGCATGGTTGTGGATGCCTATAGTACCTGCAACTCAGGTGACTGAGGCAGAGAATTGACACTTTGAGGTCATCCTTGAAAACATAGCAAGATCTTGTCTCAAAACCAAAGAAATAATGAACTGGGGATAAATCTCAGTGGTAGAGTGTTCCTAGATTCAATCTCATTACTGCAAAAAGAAATAAGTAAATGGAATAGAACTTAGAAATAGATCCTTATATTTATGGTCAATTATTTGTCAAGGAGAATGCAAAGATGTTATAGGAAAAATGTTTTCAAATCATTTGGAACAACTATCCATCTAACACTTGGAACACATTCTCAAACACTATCTCACACTTTACACAATTAATTTTAAATGAAAGAAAAGTGTAAATATGAGAATTGGGACTATAAGATTCTTAGCAGAAAACATGTAAACCTCTTGACCCTGCATTGGACAATAGATTCTTACAAAAGACTATATTCTTGTTTCTTTTTGGTACAAGGGATTGAACCCAGGGGAGCTTAACCACTGAGCAACACTCCCAGCCCTTTTAAAATTTTACTTAGAGACCAATTGCTAAGTCTGGCTTTGAACATGTGATCCTCCTGCCTCAGCCTCCCAAACTGCTGAGATTATGGGCATATTCCAAAAGATACTGCATTCAATGCCATATATTTAGAAAGTATCTACAGGATTTTAGATATGAGGTTTATGATGTGGCATAATAAATTGTGAAGGGTAAAGAAAAATATATTTATAATTTAGTCACTATATTTCTTTTTGTAACTATTGACTTCATCTAGGCTTCCATATATACTATTTGAAATTTCACTGTTCCCAATGGGGACTTCTATCTGAAAAACTCCAACCACATTTATCTTGTATAAGTCAAACCTGGACATCCATTTGTCTTAATCTATAGACTTAAATAAAATTGAAATTTCTCAGGAGTAAAGATTATTACTCTGGAGTATTGTGTGGAATCATATTAGCTGAAAGGCTGTCAAGCAAATAATATTGACTAATTAACTTCTGACACCAAACTAACAGCTATTTACTTGTGGCTTCTTCATGTATTCATGAATGTATTGTTGAGTCACAAAAAAGAGAAATCTTATAATTTGGTGGGCAAATGTTTTAACAAATTATGAATTATCATTAAAATGGTTCTCATTTTCACTGAACTCACAGAAATGTCAACAGAGACAAGATTAAGCCTATTACATTCAGAAATGTCTTTGTTCCTTTAATAATTATTTGTTGGTACTAAAAATTGAACTCAGGGGTGCTTTACCCCTGAGCTACATCTCCAGTGCCTTTGTTCATTTTTCAATTTTATTTCTTATTAGTGAATTTCAGTTACACGTAACATTAAGTTTTATTTTGACATGAAATCATACCACTTTTAAATGGGGATTATTCTAATTGAGTGTCGTGATTAAAATAAATACAAAATATTAAATAGCCATCACCACACCCAAAGTAACCAAAATTTCATCAACTGTTTTTTTTGTAAGTTTTATGCTTCTAGCTATTACACAAAGGCCTTTGATTCTTTTTAAAAATTTTACTTTTGTATATTATGTGAGGAATGTATGCAAATACATTTTTTCTTCTTGTGGATATCTAGTCATCCCAGGGCAATTTTTGGTTTTGCTTTTACTCTTGAAAAACATAAGCTCTGTGTGTGTGTGTGTGTGTGTGTGTGTGTGTGTGTGTGTGTGTGTAATCCCTCTGAACACCAGATAAAATTGCTGCCCATGCAGGTCAGGTAAATTGCTGCCCCTGACCTGCACAGTCAGCTAAATTTAAGGTCACTCATGTGAATTTACAGGGACACTAAATCAAACACAGGCATACTTTACCTTTACAAAAGCTTCAGGACTGCTTCTACACTCTTGACCTCAGGCTCCCCAAAAGGGAGGCCAAGAGAAAGTCACGAGAGCCTGGTGAGAAAGTGACCACATTCAGAAGAGAGCTTTTATTGGAGGACTCTTGTTCTTAGAAATTTCTATTCAAAAAAGGCCAGAGGGGGCAGCGTTACAAGGGACACATGAGGGTAAGTCAACCCTCATGGGTAATGCCTACATCTGAAGACCTTCCTCTCTATCTAAGCTGGGACAATGCACAAGTCACCACAAATGTAGTGACTGGTCAGAGCCTCCTGCTTCAGGACAGGAAGGCATGGGTCACTCACAGGGGGTTCCCACATATCTGTCCTTCTTTCTTTGAAAAATCAGGTGATGGGTCATTATTTAGAGTCCCAGATTTCTTCTTCTGGGGGCACAATATCCTACAATTACAACAGAAGAGACAATTAGTAGCAATGAGAACAATACAAGGATATACCATGCAGAGTGATTAAGAATGTTTCCAGGGTTAAAGCTGTTTAATTCTTCAAGTATTTGATCAGCTAAAGAAGTAGGATCTGAAAAATCAATCTTACTTTTTTGTATATCTTGAATCTAATGATGCAGCTCTAAAAGATCCAAGCTGTTATCATTATTGTGTCAAATACCCAACAAATGGTTTTGAACCTTCTCCAAATACCATTAAGAAGCATTGCATTTGCCAGCAATAACACACACATACTTATAGCTAGCATGGCATTTAAGTCTTTCCTTGAATTTCAAAGTGGAAAGTTCATTATCTATATTCATGACAGCAGCCTCTAAGGCATTTAGCTTGGTCTCAATCATTTCATCAACATTTATTTGATTGTGAAGAGCCTTGGAAGTATTCTGAGCCAAATTATTAAGAAAATTTGCATGTTAAATATTTTAGATATGGCCACCAAAGCTGTGACCATGGAAGCAATAAAAGAAACCAAGGGAAAAACCCCCACTATTATAAGTCCAAGAGCACATTTAGGTCTCACTAGCTGGACATGTATTTCTTGTAAGACTTGAAAACCAGCATCAGCCTGCCATGGCTCCGAAATATTTCCTGGTACTAAGACGAAAGAGGGCTGATGAAGTTTCAATGTTCCTTTTTCTCTATTATTTCTGGTGAAACAATTAACTAAATTACATTTACTACATGTAACAAATATCTATCATCTTCCCTTTTAACTTTTACATTTCCTGTAATTAAAACATAAGGAGATTGAACTGAGGCCCATAAGACATAGCAAGAACCTTCCTGTTGCAGTTCTTGCCTACAAGTCTGGTAAAGATTTGTCAGCAAAATGTAAGAATTCTGAGGCAGCAATTAAGCGCCAAACATCTTTCTGAATGCCACCCTCGCTGAAGGTCAGGATGCTACTAACAAATCCTCCAGGATTCATGGCATTACCCTTGCATAACTGCCTATTGTCAATTTTAGGAGACCATTCCAAAACATACCCACCATTTCTACACACCTTATGGTGTACTGGAAAAGTATTTATACATTCCATCCACTTAGGAAAGGTGCCAATTTCTATTGCCAAATTTTTAGTAGAAGGAGGTATTCGTGGATGTTCTGCTGAGATGACTGGTTATGAGAAATTTGCATTTTAATAACTGATCTGATCTAAGGCTTTTAGTCTCCAGGACCAGTATAATTAGTTGGTTCCCCAACTGCTGTCTTTTCCCCAAATACACTTTTGGACAGTCAGCATATTTATTGTGGGACCAACACTAGAGTAGTTGGGCAGTATAGCCAGAATAATTAAATCCAGTCACATGGTTGAGAGTAAGAGGGGTGTCTGTAAATCCTCCATCATGAATGAGTCATTAGCAAACACTGTGATGGATTCTCTAGTCAACACTGCTAGGTGTACTAGAGCTGGATTTGAAAAATATGTCCAGTAAGTATCTCCCTGATTCCCTTTTACCTGATGGCTCAATAGAGCTATTACTGAAGCGAGCATCATAGTTGGAGATTTAACTTTTTCTTGCTGTCTAATCATTTGTTTGCCTGAAGTGTCAAATTCTTCAGGTCTTTCCATGAGGGTGGCCTCACCATTGGGTCTCTCAGGGCCATCTTTCTTCCTCTCTTCTTTTGAGAGTTCCTCTTGTTGGAGAGAGTTAGGTCTGGCATCTCTGGGTCACTCTTCAGTTGTTTGAATCTTGATTCTAGGTCCTCCATGCCTGATGGCAGGTTCAGGAACCCAAATATGATGAAAAGCACTTTCTGGGAAAATACAAGCATGACCTCTGCCCCACATGATATTTGGATCTGGTCCTCTCCATTGGCCAGTCTGCAAGTCCTTCCATCAAACTCGGCTTAAAGGGCCTGTTGCTGTGGAAGACATGTCACTCGGCTGCAGTGTGTCTTTCTGAGTCACAACGTAAAAAAAAATTAAAAAACAGAGCATGATTGAGGTTATTTTGGGGAGTCCTAGTCCTATCTCCCCTTTTAGCTTTTGTAATTGTAGCTTAATAGATAAATGATCTCATTCTACAAGAGATTGACCTTTCTCATTTGTAAGTTTTGAGGACTGATTATATGTCCTCTAATCACATGACCTAGATATTGAAAAGGAGATGTCTTTAACACCTTTGGAGGTGCAATGAACAAACACATTGCTGTGAGTGACATCCCTTATTGGGCAAAAAGTTTAAAGGTACATCTGGATTATCATGAGCTAAAAGTATGTCTTTCATAAAATGAATAATATATGCACAGGCGTGATAGCCTGTGTCACAACATTTTGATATAGGGTTGGACTGTTACACATTCCCTGAGGCAACACTTCCCAGCAATACCTTTTAACTGGTTCTTTAAAATTAATTGCTGGGACACTAAAGGCAATTTCTTTACAGTCATCTGGGTGAAAGGGTATAGAGAAGAAGGAATCTTTCAGATCTATTATTATCAAATAATAATCTAAAAGAATAGCTGTAGGAGAAGGAAGCCCAGATTTTAATGCTCCCATGGGCTCTATAACACAATTAATAAATCTTAGGTCTTGTAATAATCTCCAGTTACCAGACTTTTTCCTAATTACACAGATGGGTGTGTTCCAAGAGCTTAGTGTAGGGGCTCTAAATGACCAGCCTGAAGTAGTTCCTCAACTAGTATGTGGGCTATTTTAACTTTTCCCCTGTAAGAGGCCACTGGTAAACCCAGATTGGCTCTTCTGTGAGCCAATTAATTTTTTTTTGTGGCCAGAGCCTCTTCTATTTTTTTTTTATGGCCAGGGTCTCCTCTAAAAATTTGATTCATAGATTCAATATCTCAGAATCCCAGCAGGCTGTTTTGTATAAACAGGTAAGAAGATTATAAACTTCTAATGCATATACAAAGGACCCAGAGCAGTCCAAAAAACTTTGCAAAAGAAAAAATCTGGAATAAAAACACTATTACAAAGATAAAGTAATTCAGACAATATGGTACTGATATAAAGATAAACAAGTAGATCATGATACAAAATAGAGGCCAAAATAGACCCATGTACACAAAAAATGGATTTTTGGCAATGGTACAAAGGCAATTCAGCATAGAGACAATGTTCATTTTTAACAAATGGTGCTGGAATACCCATATACAAAATCTTATGAATTTTGACCCCTGACTTGCACCACATACAGAAATTAACTCAAAATGGGTCATATACTTAAGTGTAAAACTGAAAACAATAAACTTTCTCAAGGAAACAGGAGCTAACTTCTGTGACTTGGGGTTAGGCAAAAAGTTCTTAGATATGATACAAAAGTGCATTAAAGAACAATTCATAAATTGAATTTCATCAAAATTAAGAACATCTGTTCTTTAGAAGACACTGCTAGTGGAATGTAAAACACGTCAGACTGGGACAAAATATCATAAATCTAATAAAGAATTTGTATCTAGAATATATAAAGAACTCTTAAAACTTAATAAGAAAATCAAATACCCTAATAAATAATAACATACAAGATTTGATACTTTTCAAAGGAATGGCAAATAAGCACATGAAAATATGCTCAACATCATAATCAGCCAATAGGAAAATGCAAATTAAAATCACAATGAGAGGCTGGGGTTGTGACTCAGTGGCATAGCACTTGCCTTGCACATATAAGTAACTGGGTTCAATCCTTAGAACTGCATAAAGATAAATAAAATAAAGGCATCGTGTATATATACAACTAAAAAAAAATTAAAAATCACATTGAGGTAACAATATGTATCTTTTAAAGGACTAAAATTTAAACAGACTACCACAGTAATATTTAAGATAGAGACTTGGAGCAACTGATTCCTCATTCACTGCTGGTAGGAATATAAAAGGAAACAACAACTTGGAATTCAGTTTGGCAGTTTAAAAAATTAAAAATACACCTAGCACATGATCTACTCATTTCACTTCTGGGTATTTACCAAAGAGAAAAGAGAGCCTAAGTCCACACAAAAATCTGTAATACAGTTGTTCAGATGGGTTTTAGTTGTAAGAGCCAAATGCTGGAAACACCCAAATGGCTGTCAGTGGTGAACAGGCACATCCATACAATGGAATAGTTTGAGCACTTAAAGGAACAAACTACTGATATAATCAGAAACAGAGACAAATCTCAAAATAATTACACTGAGTGAAAGAGCAAGAGAGAGAGAGAGAGAGAGAGAGAGAGAGAGAGAGAGAACATGTTTTATAATTCCATTTACATAAAACCCTAGAATAAGCAAATTAACCTACAGTGATAGCAGATCAATAGGTTGGTGGTTTCCTGGAGAAATGGACAGAGGACCGTGAGGATAGAAGAACAAAGAAATTTGGGGTGGTGATGGATCTGTTCATTCTCCTTATTATGATGATGGTTTCTTGGGTGTGCACATATGTTAGAACTGATTAAATCATACACTTTAAACATGAAGTTTATTGGATGTCAATTAGCCTTCAATGAAACTGTCTTTAAAAAGAGCTACCTGAATTTTATAATATCAATTTTAAATTGTCCCTTTTCCATCAGCATACCAAAAATCTTTCACTGTAGCAAACTTACTCATGTAACAGCTTCAAATACACCTTTTCCTTTGACATTTACTCTACATAAACACGATTGTAAAAGTAAATTACTGGCTGGGGATGTGGCTCAAACGGTAACGCGCTTGCCTGGCATGCGCGGGGCACTGGGTTCAATCCTCAGCACCACATAAAAATAAAATAAAGATATTGTGTCTACCAAAAACTAAAAAAAATAAATATTAAAAAATTCTCTCTTTCTCTTCTCTTCTCTCTCTCTCTCTCTCTCCCCCCCCCATCTTAAAAAAAAGTAAATTACTATTGGATAGAAAAGTTAACAAATTGGTCTCCCTGGATTTCACAGTGGTCTGTTTACTGGCTTCAAACGAAGTCTGAATGTTTAGCTGAACTACCAGTACTAAAGGCTCAGTCACTAAATACTGAAAACATTACTTTTGCAAGCTGCCCTAAAACAATTCTTTAATTCAAATAAATGTTTACTGCACATGTGCCCTCTGTATGCCACTGTTGAAAGGGCTGGATTTCATGCAGAATGGACAGTACCAATATACAAAGTTATTCCATGTCTTCTTTTGGAATAATTTGTAAGATTTAGAAACACTTAAATCACATGATGAAAGAATAGCAATGGAAACAGGCCACAGACAGCCAAGAACAGTGACTCTCCTAATTAAAGGTTAAAATAATAAATTTCAATGATAATATGACTGAATAACTGTATCCTAACAGCTTAATTCCAACATTACAAGTATTTCTCATATCTTAAGAGAACTCAGAACATAGGTTACAAATTACTTCCTCACACAGTGAGTATGAAGTCTGCCAGCTCTAAGAGGTCATTCTGGCTTAGAAATATGAAAGGATGTGAAAAGACAGACCCCAAATGATTTTTTAATACCAATAACAAATAGAAAAATTTAAGTGAATTCTATAACAGCTGGTATCAAAGATAATACACTGTAGCAGCATATTCTTCATTACTGAGTTCAGTTAACTGGACCAAGAATGGAAATTACAATATCATATAGAAGATACAAGCTTAATTATTCATCACAAATAAAATCATCCATAGCTCTGCCACAATATACAAGACATTTTACAGCTTAGCAAGGGAATCCATTTGTAAACCTTCCACTATCATTTTCCCTTGAAATGATACTATCCTTTAAGGTTGTTTCTCTAAAAGAACCCAACATCTGCTCCATTTGTATACAATGAATTTAAGCATTTTCTACTGTCATGTATAACTGATCATAACTAATGAATAATTAAAAAAAGGAATCCAAGGAACCCATGCCAGGTACACAAAAATCTATAAAAATCACTTGTTAGCAATAACTATAGATGGCATGAGCTTCTGATTTGCTTAGAAAGTCACTCTTCTTCTAAATTTCTTCACTTTTTTTAGAACTGTCATGTTTTGTGTTCTCAAAGATAGAGTTTTGCTAAACAATAAGCTTTTAGTAAATTTTGATTGACATGATTCCTCTGCATGTGTTCTAAACAAATCATACCCAAATTCATATCTACATTAAACACTACTAATCCTGAGTGTTCAGTAACCATGGAATGCAGAACACGAGTTCTGAAAGCACAATATCCAAGTATTCTCATTTTAATGGAGAAGCAATATCCACTAAACAAAAGATGAAACAAACCATAGTATTCAGTTATTGCATCTTCTATTTATTGATTTTTGGAGTTTTACAAATGCAAATGGTTTGCTTCAGGTAAATTGGTGAAAAAAGCAAAGACATTTAACCACTTTTAATTAAAATTATGAAACTTTACATCTCACCTCTGATACTGATTTTAATTAAAATTGTGAAATAATACCTGCTACAGCTTAAGTTCCATTGAAGCTAAGAGCCAATTTGTGGTTCTTCATGATACATCCAATGTCAATTACTGCCCTTCTGTTTCATTTTACCTTGAAGAAAAACACTGTTTTATGGAGTAAGATCTACTTGCAATTTGTAATGTGCTTGGCACTGTGCTTACCAGTTTATATGCACCAGCTGTGCTCATCCTCAAAACAATACTACAATGGAGAATATCTTAGAAAGGTAGAATGTAACTGACCTTAAATAACTTGTCCAAGGTCACTGAGCTACTTCCCATTACTGACAACACAGAGTATATCTTGAACCATTTAACAAGAGGGCCCCAAATTGGACCAAACCTGTCAGAGAAATTGGATTAATCCTATCATGAATAACTCCCATTTAATCTCAGTACAGTTATTTTTCTCTAATTCACCTTAATCTGACCATTTGCCTTGGCCTGGAGGAGAAACAACATAGTGGCAGAGCTGGGTGTGTGCAACAATTTATCTTCCAAGTTTTGGCTTTCAGCTAGCCTTTATTGTTATATCTTGGAAACTTAGGCAAGATCAAGATCCTTAGTAAAATGACATCTATAGAGTGGTGTTACCAGCAGTGTTATTATTAATCCTGACCATGTTTAAAGCGACAGTAAATATTCAAGACAATTCTGATCTTAACTGTAGCAGTGTTTATCACATAATCAAATGATTCATGCCATGTTATAACAAATAAGATACATAAATGAATAATTTATACTTTATTCCTCCAAAAATGACTTTGTATTTCATTAATGAAAACATAGAACAGTGAAGCCACATCCCCAGCCAAGAATGCTTGTTTTTGAATGATGCTGTTGGTGTAAGAGTGTAGTGCCAGTCCAGCCTTCCACTGTCCTCTGACAAAAATTTCTATTTAACTGCTAAACACACTGATGTTTCTTGGATAACATCAAGAAAAGTAGTTTACAGAAACCACATAACTTCCACCCTTTTAGAATTGCTGTACAATAATGTGTTCTCTTTGAGATGCATAAAGAAATTTAAATTCACACTTCACTAGCATAGGAGCAAGAACCAGTTAAACAGCATCTATTGTTCTTTTTTTTTCTTTTTTTTATTGGATGTTCACAACATTACAAAGCTCATGACAAATCATATTTCATAGATTAGAATCAATTGGGTTATGAACTCCCATTTTTACCCCAAATACAGATTGCAGAATCACATCGGCTACACATCACATTTTTACATACTGCCATATTAGTGACGGTTGTATTCTGCTACATTTACTATCCTCTAATATCCCCCTCCCCTTCCCTCCCATCTTCTCTCTCTACCCCATCTTTTGAAATTCATTTCCCTCCATGTTTGTTATCCCATTCCCCTCGTAAACTCTTATATATAATTTTGTATAACAATGAGGGTCTCCCTCCATTTCCATGTGATTTCCCCTTTTTTTTTTCTCCCTTTCCCTCCCGCCTCATATCTCTGTTTAATGCTAATCTTTTCTTCCTGCTCAGCCTCACTGTTCTGCTCTTAGTTGCTCTCATTATATCAAAGAAGACATTTGGTATTTGTTTTTTAGGGATTGGCTAGCTTCACTAAGCATAATCTGCTCTAGTGCCATCCATTTCCCTGCAAATTCCGTGATTTTGTCATTTTTTAGTGCTGCGTAATACTCCATGGTATATAAATGCCACTTTTTTTTATCCATTCATCTATTGAAGGGCACCTGGGTTGATTCCACAGTCTAGCAATTGTGAATTGTGCTGCTATGAACATCGATGTGGCAGTATCCCTGTAGTGTGCTCTTTTAAGGTCTTCAATCTATTGTTCTTTGTCCATTAAGAAATATTGTTCATCCAGGTTGGTGTAACACACCTGTAATCCCAATGGCTTGTAAACCTGAAGCAGGAGGACTGCAAGTTCATACCCAGCCTCAGCAATTTAGTGTGGCTCTAAGCAACTTAACAAAACTCTGTCTCAAGAAAAAAGAAAAAAAAACAGTTGGGGATGTGGCTCAGTGGTTTAGCACTGTGGGCTCAATTACTAGTACAAAAAAAAAAGCAGAAAACAAAAAAACTCAATAAGCTGCACTATATAAAATGAATTTTAATTACTTTTTCTGGGAGCTGATAGGGTACCTCTGAAAATCCATGCTGGAAAGTCATAGCAAAGAAAATGACCAGTCTCTAGAGGGGAATAGTCACAAAAACAAAACATCTGGACAGTCACATCGCAAACAAAGCTGGTCTAAAGGTGAACTCTGTTTACTTTCTGCATTCTAGTGTACTCACTTGTGAACCTTGTTCTTGCACAGAAATGCTATCGTCATGGGCGATCCACATCACAAACTTCTGAAGTATTCTCAACTTTCCTCTTCAGATCTCAACAATTGCCCAAGCCAGCTTGAATTACCAAAGAGAAACAGATGGTTCTGCTTCACAATCCTTCCCCTCTTCTTGGAATGCTAGTGATGATGGCAGGAACTCCCAGCAAACATTCTGCCTGAGCAGGGGCCACAATACCCAAGGCTAAGAGTGCTCTTGAGTGCTGTTGTTTTGGCTCAGTGTTAGAGCACTTGCCTAGCATGTATAAGGCACTGGGTTTGATTCTCAGCATCACATAAAAGTAAAAAAAAAATACAGTTCATCAACAAGTAAAGAAAATAATATAATTTTTTTAAAAAAAGAGTGCTCTTGGGATTTTAAAAAGCACAGCTGGGAGGAGACTCCCTTTCCTCCCACTTGTGGGAGAGCCTAAAAATGGCCCCCTGCCTAAGGGCCTACATCATGCTGGCTTCTGTGGCATTTCATTCCTTTAATCCTTCTTCAGAAATCTTCCTTCTTCAATAATCCTCCTTTTAATTTACGATGGTTGATTGCAGCAAAGCATCCCAACTTGCACCTTCTAAATATTTCCAGCCTCTGCATCTACCTCTATCATCAGTGCCTTATCTCAGGTCCTCATTGGCTCTCATCTGGACTAGTCCAACAACCCCACAAGTCTCCTATCTCTAGTCCTCACAACCATCATCTGTGGTACAGTTAACAGGAGAGACCATGTTCCCCACATACACCCAAACTCATCAATGGCTCTCCATTATTAAAGGAAGATCTAAATTCCTTAACAGTACTCACCCCAGTCTCTATACACAATCTTCTCTCCATCCAAATAGCTGTTCCTCCTTGACTCACATTTTAGCTCTGATTACCCAGAACTGCTTGGGTTTGGGCTGGAACTCAGACACACACACACACCATACTGAATTAATTAGTAAGTATGAAGTTCCTATTCTTGAAAACCTGGAGAAGTCAAAGAAAAGTGGCTTTCTTCAGGCTTGCTTCTATGTATCAAAATCATCACATTGATATTTACATTTCATTACATCAATATCCCTAAATATTGCTATTATAGGTAACTGGTGCCAAGGTACACAACACACACAACAGCAAGTGTCTGAAAGAAAGAATCATATACTATAACTAAAGGTTCTGATCACCCACACATCTCTGCAGACAGAATACCAGCACTGACTCCCTGTGAGGCTTTCTAACCCTGACAGTGCCCCTCTTCCTCCACTGGTGCCACTACACTCTGTAGAAATCTGTAGCCTGGCACATGACTTCTTGTTTTTTAAGGACAGAACCATATTCCCAGCATCCCTGGATCTCCAAGCCCAGTCAAGTCCTCAGAATACATTAGACATTTATAAATGTTTACAGAATAATATGTGCATTCTGAGCTAAGCAGAACACTCAAAGACATTTTCTGATTTTTTTAAAAAAAGTACACTGGATATAAGGTTTGAAAACTTGGGCTTCACCCATTAAATTTGAAGAAAATATTTGAAAACACAAAATATTTTCTAATATCTCTAACCTATTTTGTAGTTAAAGGAATGATCATTGTTTCTGTAGAAAAAAAAATTAATAGGAGATGTTGAGAAATAAGGTCAGTTTTTTTTAAAATTTAAACAAAATTTCAGAGAAAACTGCATAAGCAGTCAAAAAAAAAAAACTGGTAAATTGGACTCCAACAAAAAATCTATTTGCTTCATAAGAACTGAAAAAACTATAGAATAAGAAAAATTTTATACTTCTAATATCTCATAAGAGTACATTTGTGTATATCCAGAATACATAAGAACTATTACAAATGAACAAGAAATGGACAGCTCAGTTTTAAAATGGGCAAAGAATTTGAATAGGCATTTCTCTAACAAAGATAAATAATGACTAAAAAGTACATGAAGATATTCAATATCATTAGTTATTAGGGAAATGTAAATCCAAACCACAATGAGATGCTACTTCATACCCGTTAGGATGACTACTAAGAAAAAAAATACCATGGCAAACTGTTGGCAAGAATATGGAGAAATGAAATCTTCAAACATTACTAATGGGAATTTAAAATGGTAGAGTCACTTTATAAAACAGTCTGGAAGAGTTACTTATGGTCCATTAATTTCACTCCTAAATATCTACCCAAAGAAATCATAAGTCAACTAAAATACACAAATATTCACAGTGGCATGATCATAATAACCACAAAGTGGAAGTCATCCAAACATCCATCAACTGATAAATGGATAAACAAACTATAGTGTATCATATAACAGAACACTATTTAGCAATAAAAAAGGAATAAAATTCTGATATGTTCTACCTCAAAAATAGGCTAAGAAGCCAGACACAAAGGGCCACATATTGAATGATTACATTTATATAACATATCCAGAACAAGTAAATCCACAAAAAAAATGAGATTCCTAGATACATGAAGCAAGAGTGAGTGGAGAGTGATGACTAAAGGGTATGGGTCTTCTTTGGAGATGACAAAAGTGTTTCAGAATTAGCAAGATAGGCACACAACTATGTGAATATACTAAAACTCAGTGAATTGCACTTTCCAGGAGTGATCTTGATGGTATTGTAAATTATATATCAATAAAACTGTTATTTTTTAAAATGGTTGCACAAAATCATAGAGTAACACCTCTGCATAAGGGTCTGGTTGAATCACTCTGCCTGTGACAGAATATTCTGTCATAAAAACACACAGTCTGTTCAAATGGGGAAATAATCTATGTTCCTACCAATAAATTCCTATTGAAACCAACCATAAAACCAGATCCAAAGTAAAAAGAGAAAAGAACAAAAGAGCATGCAATTCACAATTAGCTGGCAGGTTAGAGAATGAAACTAACCAAACACTACAAAAGAAAAAAAAATATTAGGACTGCCCATTTCTTTTCAATTACATGGATTTAAACAAGTCAAAATCCATTACATTTATAAGAAAATCTTCCAGATTCTTTATTAGCACATAGCAAGGAAAAACAAGCATTCTCTCCTATAACCAAATTAACAATCCACAGAATGTCTGTCTGTACTTGGCAGCATGAACCTTTCATTTTGGAGTGCTGCTAAATTATACAAGCCTATGAGCCAGACACCGTGGCATGCTCCTAGACTTCACTAGTTGATGCTGAAGAACATTAAAAATAAAGAGGATAGTATTTATAATGGCAGTGGTGATGACAGAATAAAGTTATTGTCAGTCTTTTCAACACTTCCATTATCTAGACTACAACCATGGAAATATTCAAACAACTTTCTCCTTTTTTTTTTCTTTTTTGTGGAACTGAGGATTGAACCACACAAAGATGTACTACCTCTGGGCTACATCCCCAGACCTTTTTATTTTAATAAGGGTCTCACTAAGTTCCTGAAGCTGGCCTTATACTATCTATCTTTCTGTTGCAGCCTCTGCAGTCACAAATAATTTTCTAAGCTTCTACCAATACCCTTTTTTGTATGCATAAGAAAGCACTGAACCTTAGAGATACAGAGAATTGAATTCAAGTGATAGTTTTTTGTTTGTTTGTTTTTATTTTTTAAACATGATTGCTACATGCCCAAGGACAAACTTCACAATTTTACTGAGTCCTTGTTGTATTGAGAACAAAATGAAGTAATGCACACAAAGAGCACAGTGCAATGCTCAATCCACAGCCCACCACAAAAATCCTCACTGTTCACAACTATTCACAGCAAACACTCATTTCAGAACTTATATCAGAGTAGGGAGGATTAACATTGGCCATCCTTCTCCCTTGTGGACATCTAAAGACCTATGAAGATTTTACATTGAATGAATAATTTTTCTCCTTCATCCACCTCCCACATAGGTTTTTGAAAAAGCTATCAATAAAGTCTCTTTTAAACGTATTAAATCAGGGCATGACACAAAGCATTCATTCACCTAAGAGGTATTTTCAGAGCACTGAACTGAGAGAGAGAAAGAGAGACATGGAGAGAAACACTCTCTATTAGAAAGAAATCACCATTTTGCAGTGCAATAATTGGTAACCTTTGCATAAAAAAAATGATACAATCTGATTATAATTCTCAAGTGTCTGTTATCTGTTCTTAAAGTAAAAAAAAAGGAACTGGGATGGTTTCATGCACCAAGAGATGATGTGGGAAGATATCCTTTCCCATTGACAGCAATTAATGTTTGAGTGATGGCTGCTAGAATGTTCAGACTGAAAAATTTTCAAATATTAGAACAGACTGAAATATATCTAAAACAAAAAAACAGGGGGTTAAACATACACAAACACAAGCTTCACCAAGGTGTCCTCTCTATACAAACCAAAGAAGGAAAAGCTTGTGTGAAATTTCAATTGCACTGCTATAGATAAGATGTGGGGAAGACGATAGTGGTTTTCAGCCATACTCCCATGCTGGATGTCTATTTAAAGACACCATCTAGACTCTGTAGTAATAGACTCACTCTGCATAGCTCCACACAAATTTGCATCATGCCACACACTGGAATAAACTTTCAGTGTTAGAAGAGAGGAAATTCCTCAGAGGGATGGGAATTTTTCAGAACTTTGGAATACCCCTAAGGAGTTTCACTAAGCTCTGAGCTCATTATGGACCTTGTGCCACAAAGCAACTGCTCTTCCCTCCCTTTTCTAAAACTCCACCCATAAGACTTTGAGTTAATAGTGCCCCTGGGGGAGACCTGGTCAGTTGCGGAGTTTACAGAAGGAAACTCTGAGCGGCTCTCATCTACACTGTACATCAGCACTTGGCACCTCTCCTCCCTGTACTACCACCCTGACTGCATAGCTGTTCCATCTCAAAGGGTACAAAGTCTTAAATTGTGCACAGGAAGACTGAACTTCTCTGTCTACCCAACTTTCTAATTTAATGATCACTTACTATGACAGTTAAACTAAGCTTTATGCCTAATATAGGAAGAAACTGTTTCAAATGCACAAAATCCAACCCATTTAATATGTAATAAAGTATTTTTTGGTAGTTGTAGATCAACATAATAGCTTTATTGATTGATTGATTGATTGTGGTGTTGAGGATCAAACACAGTGCCTCACACATGCCAAGCACTGAGCCATAATCCCAGCCATGTAATTGTCTTAATATCTATTTAAATGTGGTATAAAAAATTTTAACAAATGCAGGTAACAGGAGAAATAAAGGATAAAGGATTAAGGTGGACACAATACCTTTATTTTATTTTTATGTGGTGCTGAGAATCAAACCCAGTGCCTCATACATGCCAGGCTTGTGTGCTATGACTTGAGCCACATCCCCAACCATCAAGTTTTCAAATATTAATAATAAGTTAAAATCAAGGCAAAAGACCAAAAAAGGCAACTCAATATGTTTAAATATTTTCATTACATTTAATGCCTAAGAATATCTCACAAATAAGAATCAAAAGTATGTTCTTAAGGAAGAGAATTCTTTATGTTAATAAGAATATTGAATATAAGAATTCTTTGAATAACACAATGTTTTCTTCAATAATTGGGTACAGTGGAACACACCTGTAATCCCAGCAACTCAGGAGACTGAGGCAGGAGGATCAAAAGTTCAATGAGAGCCACAACAACTTAGCAAGGCCCCGTCTCAAAATAAAATAAAACAAAAGGTTCTGGGGATCTAATTTACTGGGGAAGTGCCACTGGGTTCAATCTCCAGTACCAATAAAAAACATGTTACCTCAAAAATGTTATTTTTTTTCCTATTGGATTAGCAAAGATTAAAAATATTAACAAAACTTGGTATGAGCAAGGGTTTTGAAAATAGTATTCTCATGAAAATTGAGCGGGGATAGATTTAAAGATAACAGCTTAGACATATTTATCAATATTTAACATGTATAATGTTTGACCTGGCAGTTATACCTCTAAGAAGATAAATGAATAAGTACACTATCATCAACATACCATTATTCACAAGAAAGAAAAACAAGTAACAATCTAAATGGTTATCAAAGGAGTAGATACATAAAGTATGATGTGTCTAAATGATGGATAGCCAGAAATAGGGTTGTAGCTCAGTGGTAGAGCACTTTTCTGGCATATGTGAAGCACAGGGTTTAATTCTCAGCACCATATATGTAAATGAAGATCCATTGACAACTAAAAAAAAAAATTTAAAAAAAAAACTAGGCAGCCAGTAAAATGATCACAGATGATTATGCACATCAGTTTCAACTCACAAATAGAGATATAAAAAACACATTAAAAATGACCACATAGCTACATATATAGAGAGAGAGACTGATTTTTATTTAAAGTCCTATATATACTTTCATATACATCAATAAGTTTCCAAAAGTGTGTTAATGGTGGCCATTTCTTTGTGTAGGAGATGAGGACTTACTTTTGTCATTATGTTGTTTTATATGGGTAGAAATATTTCTAATTATTATAATAAAAAATCACAACAAACTTTTAAGATAAAGAAGTGCCTCTATATCACCAAAATTAATTCAAATACTTTCAACTTCCTATTTAAAAGAAAAGAATTCATTGAATGTTGCAAGTAGATGTAATACAAGATCTCCTTCTCAAAACCACTTTAAAATGACAAGATAATAGAAATTAAAATATTAGAGTCAAAGAGATAGAGAAAGGCAAACATCATTATTCAAACAGCCCATATTCCTGGCATTCACCTTATCACCCATAGGTTCTATGAACTCAAACACTCCTAAAACAATATCCCTTTTACACCTTAATGAACCAGACTAAACAAATAATAATTAAATAATTTTTAAAATGTAAAATCATGAAATACTTACCACAGTAAAAATATTTAATTATTTTTCTGCCTTACATTCTTTCTTATCACCTTCATTAGGAACCTGAAAGTAGAAAAGTAAAGATTATTTTCTATCAAATTAATGCCAGCATCAAAGGCAGTTAGAGCAAGCCTCATGGAGAATGTAAACATCTGAGATCAATGAGAACAAAACAGAAGTTGACAGAATAGGACAATTGGGAAGTAAAGTTGGGCACTATTACAAATCTAACCTATGTAAATGATTGCATTCAGTGCATATGTCTGGGGCACCATGGCACGCTCATCTCCTGCACCTGGACCCTGCCTCTCCCACTTGCCTGTGACCAAAGGAAAGTCATGTCAGACCCCCTCTTTGAGTCTGTTCTTTATATGTATAATAACAATGCCAATAAGGAAGATTTCTAAGGAATATGAGGGATAATCCACATCAGAGGCTCTAAAATAGTTCTTAGAACAAACTTTCAATGTTTTAATATTATAGCCTCTCACGTAATTAAAAAATCTGCCACTCACCACATCCACCCCTATTATTTATTGTATTTCTTAAAACTCTTATTGAAAAGAGGCATAGTCTTTGTATTCTACAAAGACTAATGTGTAATGGGTGAGAGGAGCTACCCAGACATGTAAGGCAAAAGTCCAAAGTGAATTCTTCATTTGTTTGTTTAACAAACATCTCAATGTGAACATTGTCAGGTATTTTGCTGGGTTCTGGCATTCTCTCCTATACAGAACAGACAACAGTTTCTCTCAAGGAGTGTCCTATCTACCAAGGCTCACACCACAACACAGGAAAGCTGCTTGAAGTGACAGACACTGGTTTTTACTGGGCTGGGGGTATAACATATCTTAAGTGGCAGAATTAGGTGTGGAAGATTCTGGGTGGAAAGGATTGCATCATAGGACACATGGAGCCTTTGGGGAATGCTGAGTAGCACTGTTATTATGGTGCACACAAGAGAGCAATAAACAGGAGGGCCTTGAAGACAAGACTGTTTGTTTCCTTTCTGAAAAGCAATAAGGAAAAAACTAGTTAGTTTTAAAAGATATTAAAACTTTTATAAAACCAATAATGTGATACTGGTACATGAAGAAAAAGACTAACAGCATACAAACCCAGAGACACTTCAGGACATCCAAAAGTTAAAAATACAATAAGAGTGTTCAAATAAGGGCTCTAAAATCAATAGATGAAAATAACAGGCACACAGAAAAAGATAAAGTTGAACCTACACATCATTCTGAACACCAGAATAAATCCTAGTTTGAACATTGAAATGTAAAAATGATGCCATAAAAGTACTAAAAGAAACCATGGGCAAATTCTAAAAAACTTGGAAGTCAAATGTAGTGGCACATGCCTATAATTCCAACATCTCTGGAGGTTGAGACAAAAGGATCTCAAATTCAAAGCCAGCCTCAGCAACAGTGAGGCACTAAGCAACTCAGTGAGACCCTATCTCTAAATAAAATATAAAATAATGCTGGGTATGGCTTTGTGCCCCTGATTTCAATTCCTGGTACTCACCACCCCCCCCAAAAAAAGAAGGATAAAGAAATGTGTATCTTTATTTTGCAAGTCACCTTTGAATAGTTTTTGGTGCTAAAAATTAAAAAATGAATTGACGTTTTTATATATTTCCTATTTCATTGCCTCTGAGATGCCATCACTTTTAAGACACTTGAACATTCTTATTCTATGTACCACTCAGAAGAAAAACTGCCATGTGGTTACAACATGCAAATTTTAAGATTCCATCAATCTCAAATATGCGTCTTAAAAATCAATGAAATGCCTTAATTATAAACCACAGAATTGCATGGTAAATTATTTGTTTTCCTCCTAGCTAACTCTTATCTCTCTCAAATGTAAAACACCAATAATGGCATGTGTGTTTTGTCCATTGAAAACATATCTTCTCTGCTTAGAAACTGAAACATTTTCAAAATCATTGTAATTTGCTATATATTTAGTTTACTTAGGGACATGTGAATATGAAAAAAAAGTAATGATTTTTAACAGTATTTTTAACAGTACTGACCTGTTTTACTCTGGAACATTTTACTTGCTCAAAATAATAAAAATTAATTATTTTCAACTTGGCTGACTTCTCATGTCAAAGAGATTCAATATATTGCTAGAGAATTGAAGATATATCCTCTTCCAAGAAGTCTTTACTTACATATTTGTTTTCACAGCATGTTTGAAAAGTAATAAGCAACAAACACCATACAAGATTTTTCAAAAATCAAAATAAATATCCTTTTTAGAGTTAAACAAGTTGAAGTAATTTTTGTTACACTGTAGCTGGTTTAAGCTAAACTTTATTTTAATTTTTCTCTATCATAACTAACAGTGTTTTAAATGAAAAGATAAATTTTAATGAGTCATACCATGAAGACTGATATATGTACATTTATCTACATTTTCCAAATTTGCTAATATGAACACCAGTAAGTAAAAAAGGTTATTTTAAAAGTGATTACAGCTGGGCATGGTGCTGCTTGCTTGTAATCCCAACAATTTGGAAGGCTGAAGCAGGAGAATCCCAAGTTTGAGATTACTTCAACAGCTTCAGAAGACCCCATTTCAAGAAGGGGAAAAAGGGCTGGAACTCAGTGGTAAAGTGCCTATGGGTTCAATCCAATCCCTATAAGTAACCCAGCCCCTAAGTGATGACATGAATGTATATTCTACTCAACTCAGACCTGCTATAGTACACACTGCTGTAATTTCCCAACTCTTTTCTCACATGAAACTGCTAAAATGATTCTAGTGTTTAGTTGTCAACATTTCTAATGTGAATTCCCAAACACAGACAAAATTTTGTGACAGGAAATAATCTTGCCTCCCAGGTTTCTAGAATAATTGACAAAAGTGTCACTAACCAAGACCATGCCTTTGTTATATGTCAGACACTTTAGAAAAAAAAAATAATTTTCCCATAAAAAAGTTGTTTGTCATCCCTTTCTTGTTAAAATTAAGTAGATAATGGATATGTTCTTAATAGTATTCTCAAAAAGGCAGATATGTCCTTAAAAAATTTTTAGTTATCAAAGAGCTTGGGGGACACCCTGGGGCATTTAGTGTTTAGGGGCCAGGATCTAGGCTTCACACAATGAATGTGGGATGAATCTGTATCGTCAAGATTCATCCTGGTCCCCAAAATTTTTATCTTAAAATGATTTAATCAAGCCCACTTTAAATGAGCATTTCTATAAGACACAATATTTGAAAGTTTTTATAGGAAACCCCACAGCTTGCCTCTAATTATGTAAGACAAAGTAATAACGGATGCTTCAGGAGAATAAGGAAACTGAAAATTTGTGCTCATTTCTTCACACTACCATTAACTCAACATAAATTTAAAATTATAACGAGTATACATAGATTAGTATATTTCCTAACACTATGAGATGGCATATACATCTCACCGTCATGAATCCAAAAATTTCAATCTTGTTAATATTTTACTGTTATTACTAGCAACTGAAGGAATTCATTAGTGTTCCTTCAAGTAGCAGTAGCTCAAATCACTAGACACAAAGGATGTGCTGTAACATGGTGTGAAAAGGGATCCATGGAAGGGCCATAGTATGACCTGTGGGTAGACTGAGGCAGCCTGTAACTTACCTTGGCATGTCATCCCTATTATGTCGGTGGTGGCGACTTAGTAGCGACTTAGAACAAAGCAGCCCATGCGGGAAAGGAACATCAATCAGATGCCAGTGGAAATGCCTGTCAATCAGCCAGATCTTCTGACTAATGCCTGTCAATCAGCAGGACTCTCTAGCCAATCCTGGAGTTCAACCAACTCCCCTGACCAACTCCAAAGGGGCAAGGGCCCTAAAAACACCTTTTTGCTGTCCCAAGCCTTTCCCTTCCTGCTGTAATCCCCATAAAAGTCCAGTCCATTTAAGCTTCCACACGGTTTCTCCTCAGACCCTTCTCCTGTCCAGTCTGTGGGTCTTACCGAGTTCTGTGTGGGAGTGATATCTCAATAAAGCCTCGTTCAGTGGTCCTTTTAAATCTGCCTCCTTTGGTTGCTGCCCACCTCACCTGATCTGATAAGCCCTACTTCAATCTAACCTCTTCTTTTTATTAGCTTAAGTAAGGTTATCCCAACACTGTTTTCTCCCTAGTTTCCATCTTCCTCTCCCTCTTTGTTTTTCTTGTTTAAAGTAGATCCTAATACTTTTTTTAAAGCAACTCAAACTCCTTCATTAGCAGTAGGTGCAAGCACTTGAATGCATGCTGTCTTCCACCACAGCGGAAAGTTCTGGTTATAAGTGAGACAGCATTGCCTATCATACATTGTTCTCCCTTTATTTTTCTTCTACATGTAAGTGAAAGTATCATACCCACTTTCACTTATGTGTGTAGGTAGGTTCTGTTATTTACCAACCCACTGCTCAGTACTAAAGTGGGCTTGACAAACGCTCAACAACAAAGAGAGGGGCCTTGGTTCTGTGGGTGATAACCAACTGTTCCAGGCTAGAATAGCGTGCTTCAATGGGAATCAAACTTTCCTTTGCCTGAGGCAAGCCATGGGCTACTGACCCCACCCCAAGTGTACAAAGGTCACTCTAAGCTCACCTCTACTCTCTCACTCAGGGCCAAATGATAGTTAAGGGGTGGAAAGTCCTTCCAGGAGTCAGACAAAAAGCGTGAAAAAGCCTGTCCCAAAGAACTCACATACCATGCTGCATCCAATTTCAGAGTTGGTCTCAGACACACCCTCTGAAGTCCCACCAGGACCCCAGGAAACCAGCTACAAGCGCTGGGAGAAGGACCGGAGGCAAGAAAGGGGCACAGGCCTGGGCGGGCGTTGGAAGCCCCATCCCACCAGGTCCCAGCAGTGCAATTTTGGGCAGGGCACTGCACCTCTCTGTGCAGCCGGAGCATGAAGTGCACAAGTTAAGCACCTGACAAACAGCAAAGTGGAGAGGCCATGTCCAGCAGTGCCAACACCACAGCCCTGGGAGATTGAGGCGGGACCGGGGTGCACTGAGGGCGAGGTCTGGCCTACAGCCCAGCCACCCTGAGCAATCCTGGGTGGCTCGGGCTGGTGGCAACACTGCAGCCATGAGGCATGCTGGACTGCTTCCAAGGACACAGGCCTCCCCTCTCACCACCCACGCCTCCCTCGTGCAGGCCTTAGTCTCTGCCTTCTCTCACCCTTCTCAGCCCCCAGGGGCCAACGCTGAGCCCACCGCCCGCTGCGCACCTCACATGCTGCCTCCAGTGCCTTCACTGCTGCTGGCCTGGTGAGATCTCTAGAGACTTTGGCAGCAAGACCCGTGAACAGCCCCTTCAAATAGCAGGTATCTAAATGTCCCTTCATCACAAAGCAATCAACGTCTTTAGACAGGAGGGACTATACCATGAAGTCACAATGAACACAAATTGAGACAGTGTTGAAGAACATGTGGGGTTATCATGAAGGTCCACAGAAACAGATGTTTCATATGGGGACACAGCACGCTCCTCCAGAGTTGAGACCCAGGGCCTGGTGACAGAGAATGTCCATTTGGTAATAGATAAATAATAAACTATGGAAAATAACCATTTCTGGCAATCAGCCACATTTTGTTTGCCATATTGCATACAGTTTGACTAATACTGTGAAACACCATGTCAGTTTTATGTAGCTGTCACATAAATGTCACATTTCACATGTAAGCATACTTAAATAGTACATCTGCAGAATTTGAAAAAAAAAAATACAAATTCAGATAAGCACATAAAAGACTGAATTACACATCCTGGGTATAGATGATAGGACTCCTCAGTATAAAGAGGACAGCTTCCCTCAGGTTCATCTATGATAACACCCCATCAAAATTTCACAATGATTTCCTTTTCATTGAAGAAGGGACCAAAGCAAACATTTTGAAAATTCTCCTGGAAGGTTGAATTGATATGAAATTAGCCAAGAATTCTGAACTCTAAGAGCAAAATCAGGAGCTATCATTACCAGGCACTAATGTATGTTATAAAATTATAATATTGCAGTAATTTGAGGACCAAAAAAAATCACAATGCAGAAATTTCATAGATGACTCCATATGTATGTAAATGTCAATTTTGTTATGAAGTGCAATGAAAAGGCCTAGCTAAATGCAACCATCTTCAGCAGAGGATTTGATGTGAATGAACAAGGCAACCCAACGTGAAGGGTAGTGTTGGAACTGGAGGCGCAGAGCACTAGTAGGGCTTGGGTGCAGGACGTGCGTGGTATTGGATTACACACCAGCATCCCAAAGAAGCACATATTGAGTAGGATTATGTTTCAAAATTATACGAGAATAGGAGGCTCCCGGATTCCCTTCACACATGGATACACCAAATAAACATCTACTTCTGTTTTGAGTCCCTTTTAAATAAAGTTATAATGGACTGAGAGACCTATGCATTGGACCACTCAGAAAATCTCTACCATCCAAAGGGCAGGCAAAGTTGAGGGTCACGTGGGCATTAGTCCTGCCTTGAGCAATGTCCCACATAATTGGGACAGAATACCAAAATGCAATGTCACCCAGAGTAGAGGAAAACTGATTGGCATCACAAATGGAGCACATGGGACACGAAATGACTTGTAGCTGGTAACATAATTTGTCTGGTGCTCATAGAAGAAAGAGCTGAATACACACAAGTATCAGGAAGAGAGAATGGGGGTGATTTTCGATGGCTGTGGAGGGTCATGTGCTTTATCCATGGGAAAATGGCAGAAGGGGAGTGAGATCAATGGTCCCAGTTTATCCCTACAAGTGATTTGTAACATGATCTGCAAACTGTAGTTGCTAACAGTTGAGCTCCTCCCTAGCCAGTCCCTAAGGGTAGACAGGACAAATGCAGTCCACCCAGCAGCCCTCCCTGAGCCCTCTCCCCTCTACCTCAGTAATAACTCCAGGTCTAGCCAGTTCTTTCTGGAAGAAGGATCTCCAGGCACTCAGGGTCCCAATACTTTTCCCATTCCATTTACTCCATCCTAACCCACCAAGCTTTGAGAGCAGTGGCAACTGTGCATGTGCATATCTCAGAAAGGAGGGGCTTCACATTAGTGTGCAATCACTTCCCTGGACTATGATCCCCCCTGCCAGGAGTGAAGCAAAAGCTGTCAAAAGCACAGCTACCTGTTTCTTTCTAGAATAGGCTCACACCACCTTCTTGCAGTGAGCACAGGCAGCCTGGGTTCTAACCAATTGCATCAGGAATTCAGCCCCCAGCCAAGTAGGACAGCTTCTCAGTCTGAGTGTAGTTGTGGGAAAGACTCCTATCAAACAGTCAAAGGAACCAGTCCTCGAATGACATGGATATGGAGAAAGAGACCTGCTCACATGGGGCTAGAATATAAGCTCAGTGCAGCCATTTTTGAAAACAGAATGGAGTTCTTTAAAAGTTAACAGAACAACAACAACTCTGGATGCATTCCCAGAGGAACTTGAACCAGTGTGTTAGTAATTGGCTGCATGCCCATCACTGTTCCAGGATCCACAGGAGCCAGGACGAGGGAACTTCTGAAGTGGCTCTGGCTAAGGAGACTCCTCCCAGCTGCAGGGCCATCACCTACTCCCCTGAGAAACTACTTCCCCTAAATGCACCTGCTCATAGGTCAACAGGTGGCTGATATGCACCAGACGCTCAGGAGACCTCAGATGTGCCAGGTGTGGAATCCACATGTCAGGCAGAGCCAAAACAGGACAAGGAAAATATCACAGAGGGCATGAGACCCCTAGGACATGCAGTCCACAGGGTGCACATTCAGCCCAAAGACATTCTGACAAGTTGTCTGGCCTGGCAGAGGAAGGGAGCATACACATGCACAAATACACACACACACACACACACACACACACACACACACACACACACTTTTTCAAATGTCAAGTGGTTTTTGGTGTACTTTTCTCTCATGTGAAATGTTCATAAACAAAAAACAAAACCTTTGCTTCTTATTTTATTACAGTGGGGAGGAAAAACTGTCACTGGAAATGGGAACAGGGGACTGGAATTTGAGGAATTCATTAATACATGTGTACAGGTTTCATCTGGGAGACAGGGTTGTGGATCTTACACTTTGCTTCCCTTACATTTAGAACATTCAGGGGGACCCAGGCAGGAGGGCCACACCTGTAATCCCAGCCACTCTGGAGGCTGAGGCCCAAGTTCAAGGCCTGACTCAGCCTCTGTCTCAAGATAAATGATAAAAAGTACGAGGGATGTAGCTCTGTGGGAAAGGACCTCTGCGTTCAATCCACTATGCTCCCCATGCCCCCCCCCAAAAGAAAGAAAACCTCAGGAGAGAGAAAACCCTGAGACCCCTGCAGATCCCAGCCCACTTGGGTAGGAAAAGGGCCCACAGAGTGGTGATTCTCATGGTCCCAACACTCTGAAATCCAGCACAGAAGAAATTCAGGGAAGAGACTTGAACTGCCAATTTGTACAGGAGATACCCATATGTTCAATAATAAGAATAAAAAGAATCCAGCATCTTTAAAAGCCCGAGAAATGTAAACTAAAACCCTATCAGAGAGAAAATGAAATAGTATCAATGAAGATGGGAAACCATAGAATTTTAATAAACTTAAGGAGTTTAAGTGCTTCTTAACTGCCATTAAAGACACTTGATAATCCCCAACCAGAGTGCACTTACACAAATCAGTTCACAGGATAATATGTCAATAAAAATGGGATATTCAGATTAAAAAATGGTATAAAATACCATGGGTCAGTTTTACACGGTGCCATATGCGTGTGGTATTATGTATAACTCTGATGCACTAATAAACCATCCAGCATGCTTTACTCTTAATGGAAGCATTCAGTCCTAAAATTCATCTACAAAGTTAAATATATGTAAACTTAGCCAAGAAACTTTTGAATTATAAGAACAAAAAATTATAAGAGCAAAAAAAAAGTTATTACCCAACATGTGCATTGGGAAGCTGTACAGATACAATTGTCATTGAGGAATCACGACGTCAACAGTGTCCACCCAGGAACCCATGTGGAAGTGAGAATCATACACTTAATTGCAACGGAAAAGTCATTATCAATTAAACCATAAGAAGCCAATCTCAGCAACTTAGCTAGACCAGCGGGCAGAATAAAAACTAAAAACTACCAGGGACATGGCTGAGTGGTAAAGCACCCTTCTGTTAACTACAAAACAAACAAACAAACAAACAAAAACAATAAAACAAACTCCACAAAACTAGCTCAGGAATAAGCGAGGTCCCTGTACACCGCAGCTCCTCTCCTGCAGGAAAATGGTGTTTGGGGATTTGAGTTTTTATTATTATTATTTTTTTTTTATTTTTGGGTACCGGGGAATGAACTCATTGGCCCTCGACCACTGAGCTCCATACCAAGCCCTATTTTGCATTTTATTTAGAGGCAGGGTCACACTGAGTCTCTAAGTGCCTCACCAAGTTGAAGAGGTTGGCCTTGACCTCCCAATCCTCCAGCATAAAACGCCCTCCCCCAGCCTCTGGGATGACAGGTGTGCGTCATTTCGCGGCTTGGAAATTGGATTCTCCCAGTGGTCCCACCTGTCAATCACCACAGCCCAGGAAGACACCAGGCAGCAGCGCTCAACTGCCACATAGGACCTGACAAAGGGCTGAGGTTGCCCCCAAGGGATGGGGAGGCCGAGGGGTCTCTGCCACTGTCACACTCCCCACCCCGCTGGCCAGGGGGACTGAGGGGCGCTGTCCCCAATGGGCTCAGGCCTGTGTATGCAGAGTGTGCCCTGAGTCAGGGTCAGCCAGCTCAGGTTCCCACCACAGCCTGTCCTGCCAGACAGCCTCCTTGCCCCTCCTCCCTCCTGAGCCTTCATGTCCAGGCACCAGGTGCCACTGCACACTCACCATCTCCTGGTACCCAGCAGCCAAGCCTGTCATGGAGAGCTTCAGTCTCTGCATGGCAGGGTCTCCCGGGATCCCAGGCACAAAGCAAAGCCTGGAGTCCAACTGCAGGAGTCCTGGAACCGCGGACCACGGAGAAATAAATCCCAAACCCGCGCGGAGGCCCGCCCCCTGCTCGCTGGCTGCGCTCAGGATTGGACAGCGCTCAGCACCGGGACTTCTGATTGGAAAGGGCATCAGTCAGTCTTCGCTCCCCCCCCAGCCCAGTAAGCCTTCTTTTTGAGTGACAGCAGGCTGATATCTGCTCCAGGCAAGGAGGAGACCAAAATGGCAGGGTTTGGGTGCAGCTGTTTTCTTTTTTTCTTTTCCTTTTGAGCTCTGGGCATTGGGTTAGGGTCAGGGAAGTTCTGTTGGGTTTTGATGTTAGGAAGTTGAAGTCATTTCTTGAAAGTTTCATCACCTGGACCTCCTCCTATAATAAGACCACCCAAAGCATCTTCAGGAGGCTGACTTGTCCTCTCTTTATCTGTGCAAAATTCTCCAAGTAGAACTGGCCTTTCGCCCAGTAGGAACTGAATAGAGCGTCATGGCCAGCACTTGTGGAGGCTCACTGGGGACCTGGCAGGCGCCTGGAGGAGTTTACCACCCAATTGACAGTGTGAGAGCTCATGTTCCTCCAGCTGAGTTGAATCTATCTGGAGCCCATTTTGAGGCTGTAGAATGAGTAAGGCGATCAGCACAGAAGAGACCCCCCAGAGAGCAGACCTGGGTAAACCCCAGCTGCACCCAGGCTCCTTCACTCTCTGGCGAACTGGGGGTTGAATTCAGAGGCCTCGACCTCTGAGCCCATTCCCCAGACCTAGCTTGAAGTTTATTTAGAGACAGGGTTTCACTGAGTTGCTTAGCACCTTGCTTTGGCTGAGGCTGGCTTTGAATTTGCCATCCCTCTGCCTCAGCCTCCCTAGCCACTGGAATGACAGGTGTGTGCCACATTGTTTTTTTTACCTGTGGTGGCCACAGGATAACAGCCTTACACAGATCAAGGCCACCCTGGTTCCCGACAGTCCCCTTGAAAGGGTAAAGTTTCTAAGCTGGAAAGCTTGAATTAAAATGTAAAAGATTAGGTATTATTAAATTCCTCTGTTACACCCAGATTCCTGAGATAGTTAAGACAACGCCCTACTGGCCATTCAGCCTAGGGCCCTGTGCAGTTTGTCACAGGGCCCGAACCAATCAGTTTGAATGTGTACCCAGTTTAGAAGTGACCAATCACCCCTGCCCAGCCTGTTCCCGCCAATGAATGGACTAATCATGTATCAGAGTTGTGTTCAATTTTCCCGCGCCTCATGATGATTTGTTCTGATGTATGCAAAGGCCCCCACCCTCTCCAGAAAGTGTACTTAAGCTCTGCTTGACCTCTGCTCTGGGCTCTGGGATGCTCTTCCTTCTTGAGTGAGCACGGAGCCCCAGCGCGCTGGAAAGGATCCCTAATAAATCCCCCTTGCCATTGCAGGGAGCTAGTCTCCTGTGGTCTCTCCTTCTCTGACGCTTCGCCGGACCCTTACACCCTGGATCCCAGGTAATGGGATCCTGCCTCCTCCTAAAACCAGAGACACCCTGCTCAGGTGCACATCCTTAGTATCAGCTGAATACTCTGTTGTTTCTTTTTTCTTGTCAAGTGCAAAGAAGACAGACCCTACCTGCTTGTCTTGATGCAAACAAAGTCAATGTGTTTCCAAAGACAGCTCTGGTCTTGTCCCCCCAATTCAGTGGTGCAAAAAGTCACATAATACAGAGAAGACTTCTCATTAAGAGGGGCTCAAGGGTCTCTCTCTTTAAGGAAAAACAATTTGCATTTGATTGGGAGTCCAGGAAAGACAACTCCAGGTTTTCCTAATTTGGTAAATAACTCCATAGACTCCAATGCACCCGGCTCCTCTCTTTGTTAACCATAGAGGCCTCGAGATTACCTGCCCCCTGGGAGCCCTGCACCTGCAGATGAATGTGGGGGTAGGGGGTCCTATCTTCTCCATGCAGCGCCCTGAACCTCCACCTTCTCACAGATTCCAACACCTTTGGCAGCATCCAATAGGGGAGTGCTTTAGTAAATTCTGGAATGTACCTAAAGACATTTCCTTATCTGGCTAAGATGCTATCAAGTTGGATCCATGGTCCTTTTAAGTACTTTTTATCTTTTTCTGTTTTATTCATCCTTTTTAGTTATACATGACCATAGAGTCAATTTGATAAAATTATCCAAACGTAAAATATACCTATATACCTTATTCTCCTTATATATATATTCTCCTTATATATATTATAGATTTGTTGATCTATTGATGGAATCTTTCCTACACAAGGCATGTATGTGCTTTATTTATAGTCTGAAATAATAGATTGATATTTTAAACAATCTGCAGCTACATATTGAAAAATAACAGTCATCAGAAAATCATGTATGTGAAGCTAGATCATTTCATGTCTCTTTAGAACATGTAGATCTATAATAATTTCATCAATAATTGTGAGGATTAGGCCAAAAATACTGAACAAGTGGGTTCCAACCAGTTAAAGAAGGCTCTCTGTGGAGCTGGGCATGGTGGTATTTGCCTCTAATCTCAGCAGCTTGGAAGGCTGAGGAAGGAGGGTCATGAGTTCAGAGCCAGCCTCAGTGAAAAAAAAATCTACTAAGCACATCAGTGAGATCCTGTCTCTACATAAACAGGGATAGGGATGTGGCTCAGGGGTTGAATGCTCCCGAGTTCAATCTTCATCATCGTACCCCCCCCAAAAAAAAAAAGAAGACTGTCTGGGGAGTGAGTCTCAGGCTTTGGATTTATAACAGCTTTCATGGAGGTTCTAAAGTGTAGAACTAGTATAGAATAAGTGTTATGGGCCAAGTCTGGGTTGGATGTGCATGCATTTGAATCCAGGCTTTTATATATATCTATATATATTATAGATTTGATGTTGATCCATTGATGGAATATTTCCTACACAAGGCATGTATGTGCTTTATTTAAAGTCTGAAATAATACTTTGATATTTTAAACAATCTGCAGCTACGTTTTGAAAAATAACAGTCATCAGAAAATCATGTATGTGAAGCTAGATTATTTCATGTCTCTTTAGAACATGTAGATCTATAAGGCAAGATAGTAAGAGAAACAATAAAACTGAAACATTCATGAACTTGGGATGCCATTTAAAAATCTGAGGTGAATGTTGGTACACAATCTGACTTCCATAACAAGACCCCTACAGCACAAAAATTAAAAATCAAGAATAAATAAAGGGGATAGATTCAAACTAAAAAGCTTCTTATCAGCAAAAGAAACAATAATGTGAAGAAAGAACCTACAGATTTTATACAAGTCACTTCAGTCAGAATGGCAATCATTAATAATACAGGCAACAATAAATGTTGGTGAGGTTGTGGGGGAAAAGGAACACTCACACATTGCTCATGAGATTGACTCCAAATTGGTGCAACCACCATGGAAAGCAGTATGGAGACGCCTTGAAAAACCAGAATGGAAACATCATTTGACCCAGCTATCCCTCTCTTTGGACTATACCCAAAGGACTTAAAAAACCGCATACTACAGGGAAACAGCTGCACCAATGTTTATAGCAGCACAATTCACAATAGTTAAACTATAGAAACAACCTATGTTTTCTTCAACAGATGAAAGGATAAATAAAATGTGATATATGTATATATATATATATAATTCCCTCCACCAATGGAATATTACTTAGCTTTAAAGATGAATGAAACTATGCCATTTGGTGGTAAAAGGATAGAGTTGAAGAATATGCTAAGTGAAATAAACCCCACCCCCCCACACACACACACAAACACAAGGGCCAAATGTTCCCTCCAATAAGTGTATGCTAATTCACAATGGGGGTGGGGAAATAGTTATTTAAATTAAGTAGAGAGGATTGCAGGGAGGGGAGGGAATATGGGGATAGAAATGAGAGTAGAATGAAACAGATATTACACATAATACATAATATATATATAGATGCTAAAGCACTCAACAAGGGCAGGGGAGAGAATAGAAATTCAGTGGATTAGACAAAGTTGGATTGAAGAAAAGAAAAGAGAAATAGGAGTACAAATGACAGTAGAATGAATCAGACACAACTTTTCAATGTTTTTATATAAATAGACCACCAGGGAAGGTCCACACCATGTACACCTCAAGAATGGAATGCAAACTAAAATGAGTTTTACTCCATGTATAATATGTCAAAATTTGCTCTACTATCATGTATAACTAAAAAGAGTAAGAAATTTTAAAAATGACAAGGGAAAATGTGTATACCGAGAAGGTTTGTGAGTTTAAAAACTCTTCAATGAATGGTAACGTCATTAAGGTTAAATAAAAGTATAAAAGAGTACCTTGAGCCCATACAAAACAACAATGGTAAATAGAGTTGCCCAAGTCAGTCCACGCAACTAGCTATAATCACAAAATTTTTGGTTTACAACTCTTTTCTATTTGTTTTACAAAGCAGCACAAGAACAATACTTACAAGTTGAGCAGAGAGGAAACATTACACAGCAGTGTTATGAATACTATGAATAGTGCTGTGGGCAATCAAAGAAAGCATTCTCAATTTCCTCCCCCCTTGCAATAAAAAAATCATGCAGTTTAAAGATACACTACTTACTGATTAGATAACACATACATGTGTTTGTGACATTCAGTATGTGGGCAGCTGCTCAACTTCGCAGGTCAGATCCAACAGATAAGGAAGACACTCTCTTCACACAAGACAGTGTTGCCTTGAGTAATACTATGAAAGCAAGAGGGAAAGCAAAAGTAACAGACACAGGCAACTGTATTGCCAGACTAGGAAAACCCAACCACTGAACCTATGTACTGGGGAGTCCCAAAGAGCTTTTCAGGGTCCTGACTAGGAAGTGCTGGGCAGAGCATCCTCTCCACAGGTGAGAGTCTGAAGTCTTGTTCTACCTTGTATTGAAAGTGAGGCCGAATAATACAAGTTAGAACAAAGAAAACTTCATTCTAACATCTTGCATGACCTGGTGATCCCCTGAAGAACACCAAGTCCTCCCAAGAACAGGTCAGATCCTAGAGGAGGGAGTGATAGCCTTGAAATGAATAAATAAATTGGGATTCCAATGAGTGAGTCACCCAGCCAGATGCAATGAGAAATCAACATTCTTTATCTGTTTCATCAAGGACTTCAGACATCATTCAATGAAGAAAAGAGAAGATCTTTAGTATTTTCCTTAGACCTCTAGGACTGAATCTTCCCACCTGGCCTTATAAATAGTTTAAACTCTCATATGTAAAATGAAGCCAGTTTTCTGCATAAAATAATGTGGAGATAAGCATGAAACCTAGATATTTACCCTTTGGAATAAAGAATGGTGTGATATTATTCTCCTAGAACTTATCATTATATTTCAATATTTATTTTCCCAAATAAAGTTAAATGAAATGTTGGTGGGTGGTGTTTTGTTGACTCAAAAGGCTCACATATGAAGAGAATATTGTGTTTTTACTTTTTGAACAGGACTTGTAGATTAGAGACTAGATGTTTATTTCAATCAAAATTGTGTTTCTCTCTCTGTGGTGTCATGGGCTCTTGGAGCTATAAGATCTGAGGAGGGACATGGTTAGTTTATAGTAACTTATAATTACTGGGTTGCAGAGGGCTCTGGGAGACCATGACACATGCTATCTATCGTATAATCCAATAAGTATAACAAACATTATATTGTAAATTATTAAGTAGAACCAAAGGGTCTACAAAATCAAAATATATAATCAAATAAAAAAATGTGGGGACATAAATGCTCCTATACTATGTCTTTTTCTTTTTACACTCATCATTTTACATGTTTCTAGTTACACTTTTCTACTGGGTATCCAAAACTAAAGAAGTGGTCCCAATTGTGATTTTTTTTTTTCCTACACTAGAGGTGAGTATAGTCACCTCAGTGAGGTATGTCATAGAATTCATGAGGAACTGCATGGTTTCTTCAGTCCAAGAGTCAGGATGGGCCTACGGACCATGTGGATTCCCCAGGAAACATTAATACTATTTCCCCTTCAGCAACCCTCCTTTATTGCCTGAATACGCACATTGGCTCCTAGTCTCTTGGGTCTTTCTCCTCTCCCTGATTGGGAGCTTGTATACCTCTCCAGAGTTGTAGATCCCTTAGGGTGTACTGATACTGTTTAAGTTGAAATGTTAAACTCATAATTCAAACTAGGGATGTCTGGGCATTATTTTAGTATCCCTAGGTCCTTCCTAGAACTCTCTTAATTTTCCCATAATTACAAACAAGAGAGTATATAATTTACATACATAATATTCTCCAAATAATACTTGATTAAACATATGAAATAATTAATGGAGATGTTATAGTATTATTTACCCAATAGAATGTTTTACTATTGCATCGATCCATTAGCAAAGTGAATAGTGGGAGATGTGTGACCTAATATCATTAAATGCATGACAAGGTTAACATTAAGAAATTCACACTTTATTTAGTAAGAAATTGCATCTTTAATGAAATATAAGTAAAAATACTCTGTAAAACGCGTATGGTGGGCCATGCCGTGACCCTAGGGACGTGAGAAGCTTTGCAAGTGCATAGCCAGGCTCCATAACTTAGTGAGGCCCTATACAACTTAGTAAAGCCTATCTCTAAATAAAAAATAAAAAATCTGAGGATGTGGTTTACTGATTAAGTGCCCCTAAGATTAAGAGGCTCTTAAATATTTAAATTTTAAATTTCATATAAACTTAAGAGACTTCTGAAATAATCAACTCTGAGTGTTATTAGTATTTCTCCAGTTGTGAAAAATGAGACTCTTTAGTAATTGTTAATTTATACTAAAATTATTTCCTTTTAGGGATTCACAATTCTATACTTGTATTTCCTTATTTCTACAATATCAGCTAAAGATGTTAAGAAATTTTTCAGCAAATGTCAAAAGCAATTACCCATTTTCCACATTTAAATGATTTTTTCCACCTAGGTCCCAAATACTTCAAGGGATGGGCTATAGATAAGAAACTTACTACAATCTTTCTATTTGTCAAGGTGTTTTTGTAAATATTTTCCTGTTATCTAAGGTACACACTTTGGACAAATGCTACTCCATATTTGCTACAGATATGAGGTCAGAAATTTAAAAATGTTGGAAATTTGAATACAGTCTTGGACACATTCTTTGGGTTTCTATATGCTATAAATCCTCCAGTGTTTTAAAAATGTTTGCTCAATGGCCAAAAGCTTTGCAAAATTTTTTCCACACGTCCTCTCACTTGTATTAATTCTGAGGTGCTGAGTAGGGTGTGAACAACTGTTGGAGACTCTGACACCTATTTTACACTTGTATCATTTCTGTGCTATCATGTCTCTGGTGTGAAATAGTGTTGAACTACTGTGAAATAAGGGTTGATTCATCCTTAAAGATGCTGATGCAATGTTTTCACTTGTAAAGCTTCTCTCCAGTATAAAATCTATAATGTTTAGTAAGATATGATCTTCAATTTGAAAAGCTTTGCCATTCTTCACATTTATAAGACTTCTCTCTACTATGGGTTCTCTGGTGTTGATTAAGTATTGATTTTTGATTAAAAGCTTTGCCACATTCTCTACATTTGTAGGGCTTCTCTCCAGTGTGGATTCGCTGGTGCTGAGTAAGTGATGATTTTTGACTTAAACTCTTGCAACACAATTTACATTTGTAAGGCTTCTCTCCAGTATGAATCCTGTTGTGGCAACAGAGATGTGAGTTTGTATTAAAACTTTTGCCACACACTTTACATTTGTAGGGCTTCTCTGCAGTATGAATACTTTTGTGCCAATTACGCTGTGAGATGCTATTAAAAGCTTTGCCACATTCTTTACAGCTGTAGGGCTTCTCTCCAGTGTGAATTCGCTGGTGCTGAGTAAGTGATGATTTTTTATTAAAACTCTTGCCACACACTTTACATTTGTAGGGCTTCTCTCCAGTGTGAATTTGCTGGTGCTGAGTAAGTGATGATGTTTTATTAAAACTTTTGCCACACACTTTACATTTGTAGGGCTTCTCTCCAGTATGAATACTTTTGTGCCAATTACGCTGAGAGATGCTATTAAAAGCTTTGCCACATTCTTTATAGCTGTAGGGCTTCTCTCCAGTGTGAATTCGCTGGTGCTGAGTAAGTGATGATTTTTTATTAAAACTCTTGCCACACACTTTACATTTGTAGGGCTTCTCTCCAGTGTGAATTTGCTGGTGCTGAGTAAGTGATGATATTTTATTAAAACTCTTGCCACACACGTTACATTTGTAGGGCTTCTCTCCACTATGAATTCTGTTGTGGCGATCAAGATTCGACTTTGTATTAAAACTTTTGCCACACACTTTACATTTGTAGGGCTTCTCTCCAGTATTATTTCTCTGGTGATTTTTAAGGCTTGGTTTTTGACTAAAAGTTTTGCAAAGTTGTTTACATATGTGGGGCATCTCTTCAGTGTGTGTCCACTGGTGACAAATAAGATTGGAGCTTTTATTAGAAGTTTTGTCACATTCTTTGCATTTGCATGGCATATCTCCTGTATGAACACTGTGATGTAGAGTAAAGTTTTTGAGTGTATGGCATTCTTCACATTTGTAGGTCTGCTCTGCAGAATAAATTTTTGGTGTTGAGTAAGAGTTGAAAATTTTTTAAAGCTTTGCCACACTTTTTGCATTTACAGGTCTTTTCTTCAGTATAAGTCCTCTGATGCTTAACAAGTTGTAACGTTTCACTAAAAGTTTTTCCACATTCTTTAAATTTATAGGGGTTATCACTGTCATAGTATCTACTGTGTTTAGAAGATGTTGAGCAAGCCGATGCTTTGATATTTTCTTTAAAAGTATAGGGCTCTCATTCTCTATAAATTCTCTTGTATTGAGCAAGCTCTGCACTGTGATTAAGAGCCCTTTCACATACCTTACACTTGAAAGTTTTGTCTTGACTACAAATATTTGGATGAGTAATAGTTTTTGAGCACTGAATCAAGACTTTCCCACATTTTTCATCTTGGTAAATTATTTTTACAAAATTACTAGGAGTTTCTCTATAATCATAATTTTTTTCACCAATGTAAATATCCTGGTAATTACTCAGGGTAGAGACATGGCTAATGGTGTTACTTATAGCATTATCTATATAGTGCACTTTCCAGAAATCTGTATCAGAACTGTCATTCAGCAATGGTGGGGAAGTAGAAACCTTTCTACAATTCTTAATATTGTCCATTTGTTTTGTTGCAGGAAAAAATGGACATTTTGTAAAGAAACTCTCAAAAGAATCACTTTTAGAAGTTTGTCTTAAATATTGTCTCTGTGCAAATGTTTGATGGGAAGTTTAACTCAGTGCTACATTTATAATTGGCTAAGTTAAAAACTTATGCATGGACCAGATATCTTTTCAAATTTTCCACATTTCCTTTCAGAGGAAATATAGTCATCAAAAATGGCTGTGGATATATTCTTAAAAGATATATATATATATATATCTATCTCCATCCTTAATACTAATAGGAATACATTAATTTTTCAGATATTAATTGTTTATGGTGTATTTTGGCTATAAAATTTTTATTGCAAATACAGACTACTAATTGGTTTTGTCCATTATAATACGATTTTTGAACTTTACTCTCACCTATATTTTTCCATTGTTTCCTTAGTTGTAAATAGTCAAGGTCACACTTTCCATATCTTCTATCTCTCTCTTTTATTCCCTGCTATGGTAAAATTTCTCGAGGATGATGAGAAGTCATGGCTGAAACAAATAAAAAATAAATAAAAAACAATCATGTTTACTTACTATACCGGGCTGAGTATATTTGGGAAACATAGGAAACTACAGCAATTAAGTAACATCAGCAGGGGAGTGGATTATTAAATCCAAGTCCATCGTTATGGCAGAAATATATATGAATCAAAGAAAAATCTACACAGAAAAATACTTGAGAAATTTTCAAATCATCTTACTCTTCACAGTATCCAAGATGAGTACATTACTGTGAAGAGTAATACAGTAGAGGAAAATACATTGTGTTACACAAAGCCTTTCCTCCTTCACAATATATTTTAAAAATTTACCAACTTTCTTCTGGTTCATTAAAAATATGAAACATGCAAATATTTGGGGACTGTTCAAAAAAGGGGTTCCTGCTTACCACCAGAAAAAAACACAGCTAAGTCAACTGTAAGAAAAGTTATGAATTAATCCAAGGGAATAGTAAATTATCATTTAAATGAAGTTTACTGAACTAAACCAACACACAAAAACAGAATAAAAATTAGTCTAGAATTGTTAATAGTAATAAGTAGAAAATGTGTGTTGAAAGAATTTTTTTAGAAAATGTCTGAAAGTGTCAAGGAGGACACAGCAACATAGGAGGTTGAGCCAGAAGGATCAAAATTTCAAGGCCAGCCAAAGTAAAATGAAAAAAAAAAATGAAAAGTGGGAAATAATCCTTAAGTTTTCTTTCTAGTACTAATGAAGACATCTCAGAAAATAGGAAAAATAAAACATCCAAGCCACTTAATTATCACCAAGTTGTAAAGACTCAAAGCAGGTATTAAACTAAGTTTTTAAACTCAGAATATTGAGAGCATCCAAGAGAAAAAGATGGGTCACCTAGAAATGTGTAACTATATAATTGTGAAATCCTTAGATGAAACTTCACAACACAGAAAGGAATTCAGGGCTATTTTCAAAAAATGAAAGAATAAAATTATCAACCAAGACATTATATTCACAGCTACTATATTTCAAAAGAGAAGGAAAATAATGACTTTAAAGATATAAAAATGCACACATAACTCATCAACACTAGCTGTTCTCCGCAAGTTCGAAAGGTAATCCTTCATACTACAATGTAAATGTGCCCAGCAACACAAGTCATATGAAATTTTAAACATGTCTTGGCACAAACAATTCTATTGTACTGTAATGATGGTTCACAAAATATGTAATTTTGCAATAGAATTTGAAAGAAAAAAGCATAAAAACAAAAGTGTAAATAGGCATATATATCTGTAACAATAATATAATTTTGAAAGGACACATAAATATATTCAATTTTTTAATACAGTAAAGTCAAGTTGAAACTCATACAAAGTATGTGAAGGAGAAAATTCAGTTTTAAGATTTTTTTGTTGCCAAATTCAAGATTACAAAATTCTGATCAAAACAAACCTTGGCTATCTGATTTAACTCTAAATTACAACTGTTGGTAGTCCGCAGGATACTCTAAATCTAAAAACACACACATACACAGAAAGCAAGAGAATATAAGAAGGACACATACAAAGGTGACCAAACACAATCTGGGCTGTCTAAATTATTGTACACAAAACATAGTTTAAGACAGTTATAGGACATAGAAGATGTTTTAAGTTTAAAAATAACCTTTGAAAAGAGGCAAAATAGAGAAAAGGAACCTTTCCCTAGGTCCTGAATTAAGAGTAAATACATTCACAACAAACATCCTACTTTCCAAACACACAAAGAAAACATTGAGAGAGTTGAATGTAAACCAAGAATCACTGTCATAGTAAAAGACATCAATCCCCACTTACTGAAAAGGGAAATACAGTAAAGCAAAATAGTAATTGCAAAGCATAAGACTTTACAATAGTTTCAAAATATTTTCAGACTTATAGAATCGCTGTTCTGAATCACAAATGGGATATTATGCTGGATAGACCAATTTTATGTATTAAAAAAGGTTAATAAATATTTAAGTGATAGTTATTTTTTAACCAACATGGAATAAATATTTGAAGTCAAAAGTGGTAGGGATTTTCAAAAATCACTCAATATGCGTCAGTTGATTGAACACTCTTGGGCATGCTGTTGTTCAAGAATTGAAAGATAAAAATTAAGAGATGTTTATACTACTTAAAGTTAACCAGAAGCTCCAGGTAATATTCATCAAACTCACATTGTCAAAAAGTTTTTGTTTTTTGCAGAGAAATCTATCTTTTAAATTATATGAATATCCCCCCAAATACAAATAAGACTTTTTCCTGCTAAAAAAATATACTAAAAGTTACAGCACTCAATTGTAAATGCAGACTTGGAGTTAGGTAAATGGAGTTCTTAGTGTGGCAATAAGCCCTCACATCAATAGCAAATTAAAAACATTACACATCAGTGTTGTTACAATGTTATTCAACAGAGCCATCATGGGGGATGCAAACCAAATATCCCTTGAAAAGAATGGATGAGCCAATTTGAAATATAGAAACAATAAAACTTTGAAGTCAAGGAATTTATTCTAATTATACATTTTACAAAATGTATGTACACTAGGTTAACTGAAATGTCACAGAAAGAATACTGCAGAATTCTAGAACATGACATGTCTAAACTAAAGAAGCAGCTTTCTGAACAAAAGAGAATGGTTTTGTGATGGGGAGACAGAAATCAGCCTTTGCTTCCTAGGTATTGGTTTTTTGTTTTTTGGTTTTTTTTTTTGAGATCCAAACTTTTTGGATATATATTGCATAACAATTTGAATTAATGTTACTGAACTGTATATTTAAAATTTTGGAGGCAGTAAATTTTATTTTGTAGTTTTGATTTTAATAATAATTACAAAATTTCATAAAAGAGAATTGCAACATTTCTCAAAAAGCTACATTTAAAATAATGTCTTTATTATTTATTAATGTCTTTATCCTATAAAAAAGAACAAACTAATCAATATACAAATGATGGTCATGCATGTAATCTCAGCTATTAGGAAGTCCGAGGCAGAAGAATTGCAAATTCAAGACATCCTCAATAACTTAGTGAGAACCTCTCTCCAAATATGAATGAAAAGGAGCTTGGGGTGTAGTTCAGCATTCGAGTATCACTGCCATCAATCCCATTACATTTACATATAGAAAACTTCAATTTCTAAGTACATGGGCAGAATGAAAAGCCAATCAACATAAAATACAAAAGTCATAGACAAAAGAGGCTTAATATTTATACAAGCCAAAGCATATATAATATGATTGGCAATACAAACAAGAGTCATGGATATTTTAATTTGTAAAGCAATTCACTGATATGAGGAAACCCCATCTATAACATGGAACCCTCTGTACACAATAAAAACATTGAAAAAATTAACCAACCAAATTGTAAATATCCACAGTTGTATTATTTTACGAATCTTCTTATTCAACTACAACTTACACCATCTCTCAGAAGAGCAATCTTTGTCCATCTTGACATTCATTCCATGGCAGATAATTTCCCAGAAAATCCATTACACATATTCAGAAAGAACTCTGATGAGGAAATTTTAGTGAAAAAAATGTACAAATAAGATTAGGGAAACTGACTTATGATAGTAATGTATTACAATGGGCTGACCTAGAGGTCTTGAGAAATGTGCAAAAATTTCCTACAAATAATGCAAGAAGGGTTAGAGTTGTAGACTAGTGGTTGAGTGCTTGCCTAGCAGGTGTGAAGCCCTGGGTTTGATCCTCAGCACCATATATGAATAAATGGAGAATTCATTAACAACTAAAAAATATTTTAAAAAGTTATGGAAGTGCTGTCAGATAATATTGACACTCAAGGCAAGGGGAGTGTTTTGTTGTTAATTTGAATGTTCCAATACATTACTGGAGGAAAAGCAGGAGACTAGGTAATTTTAAAGCACAAAACACAGGACAGGTTTTTCTATGATAACAAGAGAAAGAAATCAAGGCTTCTCAAAAATCTTTTCTGTTGGGTAACTTCTCAATCAACCTTAATGAATTTAGGCTTCCTCCTCTACCTCAACTATGTCCTCTGCTATATGTGGGCCACAGGATTTGACATCACTGCATTCCTCTAAGGAAACCATATGTCAAGTGAAGGATACATATCATGCCACCAAAGGAAAACATTAAGGATGAAAAGAAACATCATTAACATTTTTTGTCAGCACCAAGAACTACCCAATCTTCTTTATTGATAGCATAAATGTGAAACTCATTCTTGTGGAGAAGTTCCCAAAATATATACTTCAAGGGAAGAAAATCAAATAATGATAATTAGGTATTTTGAACGAAAGTTATGCTCACCCACAAAGAGCAGGTTGCTGTAGGTCTCCAACATCACTTCTCTATATAAATTCTGCTGAGCAGGATCCAGGCATTCCCATTCCTCCTCAGAGAAATCAATCTCCACATCCCTGAATGTCAATGGCTCCTAAAATAAAAATTGGTAGATCAATAGCACATGGACCAAACCATTATTTAGTTTTTAGTTTGAATTAAGAGTTAGTAGAACTGACTGTCATGTAGGAGAGTGACTATAATTATGTAAAATTATACTTTCCATTATCGTTCCATTATCTAATTCAAAGGAAAATACATACGTCCAAAACAGTGTGTGTGTGTGTATGCGTGTGTGTGTGTGTGTATTCCATATCAGAGTGAAGTGAATGGTATATACCATAATCCAAGCAATGAATGAAGCCCAACTCCTAACTTTTCTGCTATCAGTGAATGTGAAATTTGGTGGACATTACAGATGCAAATCAGACTTTTCAAAGATATTCTCATAAAGACATTGTGCCCAAGGGAGACAAAAAGAGTGGTAAAAAAGCTTTTGAAAACAGTCTGGTTCCTATTCTCTCTGCTTTATATCCATGAGATAGATTGAGCTCCCAAAACAATTAGTTTCAAGTATCATCCATGACACATTCCCAATGTGTAAAATATTCATATAATATTAACGTTTGGAGACATGTAAAGTGACACTTCCACCTCGTGAAAAGACAAACTTGAAATGTTTCAATTTCTATAAGCAGTTCAATGAGTGAATAAGATTGGAACAATAGAGGCCCAGACAACAGCACATGTGTGTTCAAAAGACTGAGGCAAAGAAATGGTTAATAAAAGAAAAAATACATTTTGATATAATTGTAATGAAAAAATAATAGTAACAATAAGTTACTTAAGACTCATGCAACCAAGTAAATATAACCATGAAAACGATGGTTTTGAGAAATACATAATAAAATTATTAGTCATAAGAGGCACAGGACTGTCAACATCTGTGTGTGCAAAAGGAAGATGAGATCAGTAAGACACACTAGAAGTGTCCACACGGGTTTTCTGCAAGTGGATGGATCCTAATTACTTAAACATAGCTACTTTATTGGAACAATTACCTTGACACCAGAGCATAATCACCCCATCTACACAAATAACTAATTAAAAATCTTCAATAGCAAAATGTTTAAATAACTGAGCAAATTGGAATTGTATGGTATCAAGATTTTATGAAAGAACAACAACAAGAAGACAAATCAGGTTAGTAGATGATTAGACTCACGGTTCACAAAACACAAAAAATAAAAATCCTGACATGTTAGAATAAATATATTTTCCAAACTGTGGAGCACCCTCACTGTAACACTGTAGCCTTCTGTGGCTCATTCCTAAGAAGTGAGTGAGGTAATTCTGGACAGCTAAGAAAATAAAGTTCACACACCTCAGATACCTTTGGCAAAGAAAGGAAATGCTTAGTCTTCCAGAGTCACAATTCTCACCAGTTAACAGACACATAGCTGCAGTCAATTATAAGTCACTTATAAGTCTGATGTCACTTATAAGTCCCAGAATGTCATCTACACTGCTGATCAACTTTCTGTAAGTTGGTGGACCCTACAACTACCAAACACAGAAAGGAGCATTCAATATTAAGTGTTAGTTATCTACAACTCTAATAAATGATTAAACACAACCATGATAAAATCCTAACAAGTTTTTGCATAAATATTGAAAAATTGGCTTCTAAAGGCTATATGGAGTAGGCAGGCATATAGAGTGGTCAAAAATTCTGTAGAATAAGTTTACAGGGCTGAAATATTGGATGCTGAGATGTACTATGAACTTAAAGTAACCCAAAAGGTGAGATATGTGGCAAGGAGTATACAAACAGATTAGTGGAATAGAACAAAACTTAGAAAGAAACTCAAAAAAATACAAGAAATGGAAGGACTTCACTGGAGATGATATAATATTTTTAATTAATTATGAGTAACTTGGCATCTGTATGCAAAGAAATGAATTTGACATAGCCATTAAGAAGTCAAACAACAACAAGTGCTGGCGAGGATGTGGGGAAAGGGTACACTTGTACATTGTTGGTGGGACTGCAAATTGGTGCAACCAATTTGGAAAGCAGTATGGAGATTTCTTGGAAAGCTGGGAATGGAGCCACCATTTGATCCAGCTATTCCCCTTCTGGGTCTATTCCCTAAAGACCTAAAAACAGCATGCTACAGGGACACGGCTACATCGATGTTCATAGCAGCACAATTCACAATAGCAAGACTGTGGAAGCAACCTAGATGCCCTTCAATAGACGAATGGATTAAAAAAATGTGGCATTTATACACAATGGAGTATTACTCTGCATTAAAAAATGACAAAATTATAGAATTTGGAGGGAAATGGATGGCATTAGAGCAGATTATGCTAAGTGAAGCTAGCCAATCCCTAAAAAACAAATGCCAAATGGCCTCTTTGATATAAGGAGAGTAACTAAGAACAGAGTAGGGAAGAAGAGCATGAGAAGATGACTAACATTAAACAGGGATGAGAGGTGGGAGGGACAGGAGAGAGAAGGGAAATTGCTTGGAAATGAAGGAGACCCTCAGGGTTATACAAAATTATATACAAGAGAAAGTGAGGGGAAAGGGAAAATAATACAAGGGGGAGAAATGAATTACGGTAGAAGGGGTAGACAGAGGGGAGGGGAGGGGAGGGGAGGGGAGGGGAGGGGAGGGGGGATAGTAGAGGATAGGAAAGGCAGCAGAATACAACAGACACTCGTATGGCAATACGTAAATCAATGGAAGTGTAACTGATGTGACTCTGCAATCTGTATACGGGGTAAAAATGGGAGTTCATAACCCACTTGAATCAAAGTGTGAAATATGATATATCAAGAACTATGTAATGTTTTGAACAACCAATAAAAAAATTTAAAAAAATATGAAATCATTCATCTGAAATAAAATGTTAAATTTGTAGCTTGTGTCAGACAACATAGCAGAAATTCTATATGGCTTTGTCCTTGACATGAACATTCAAAGCCAGAAGCAGCATCTATAAATGAGAAACTTAATGAATTTTTATTATGTTGAAAACTATTCTGTATTTTGAAGAATGCTATACACTGAATGAGAAGAAACTAGATGAAGTATTTGTCTATATATATATATATATATATATATATATATATATATATATATATATATATATATATATATATATATGGCACTGGGTTTGATCTTCAGCACCACATATAAACTAATAACAAATAAAGGTCCACTGATAACTAAATAATATTTTAAAAAATACTGAGAAAGAAAACAATGAGTTTCAAAATGGCACTATCACATATAATGATATTAGAAACTCATAAGGAGCAATAGTAAGAATAATATAATTAGAAACTATAATATATACAGATCCATGGAGATGAGATTTGTGTATCTATCTACATCTGTTTTTCTATAGACTTCTGTATATGTACATACTTAGATTTGTAATTATTGATATATAAAATACAGAATTACATACTTTAAGCATATATCTTTAAAAACCTTTATTATAATTCATTCATTAATGACTCATTGTATATAATTTATGCATAAATACAGAATAACTTGTAAGGTTTTCACTTAGAGATATTTACACAATAATATTTTATGGAGTTATGGTTGTAGTTAAGTGGTGCAGAATTTGTACAGCAGGTGCAAGACCTTGGGTTTGATTACAGCAGCACAAAAACAAATGCAATAGTTTCCACTAAGGCCATTATAACATAGTGACATTTGACAGATATTTCAGTCATTTTCTTGGAAAACCACAGAATTTAGTGGGTTTCTGTGTCTCCTATATGTAGTAGAAATTTCAATGTCTGAAAACTTCTACTTGAAATATTTTTACCAATCCCCATTAATTTCTAATGTCATTAAGTTAAAACAATCAGTCATGATCCTCATGTACCTTAAGCATAATTTTTATTTAAACTTTCATTTTTTACTTTTCTTTGTTTCTACTTAGTGCCCAGCCTTTTTTACTTTGGAATTCATAAAGTCCCCAAATTATTCCTCCTGTTCAAACACCATGGTTCCAAGAACTGTAGCTGAAATATACAAACTGCCCCCTTAGGGAATCTAGACTGATTGTACTGATACATGGGCTCATCCAGGGCAGGACTTTCTTAAAAGTCAAAGCCATAAGGAACAAATTGTTATGCCTTTTATCTTTCTAAGGTTGTTGTCTAGTGAACAAACCAGTATTAAAATTTACACAAATCTAACAATGTAAGAAAACAGATTTCAAAATGACAAGGGATGCAAAAATTAAAAATAATTCTTTGGGAGAATGTAAATAGGTGTTAGAAGGAACTGATTTTTTATGTATAAAAATATCAGAAACTAAACACTGGTAATCATTTTACAACATTGTGACTACTGTATAAGCTATGGGATTGTAACCTTAAAAATTGTAAATTAGATTTTAATTATATTTTGCCAGAAGAAAAAAGTTTTTGTAAGAGGAAAAAGAAAAATGTGAAAACCATAGCAAAAATAATAATTATAAAATAATAAAAGATTTCAAAAGGCAAACAAAAATGCAAGTGATATTTGCCCAATAAATAACACTATTTCCATAATGAGAAACATTTATTTGAATATGCTACTGCCTGTATTTAATGATCAACAGTGGATTGTTTTCTTATACCTGACATATCTGTATCAGAAAAGCATGTCCGAGTAGCCATGAATATTAGCTATCTGTAATTTTAATTAATAGTTTATTTAGATAGAGCCACATTTTTTCCCAGCATCCCAATTCACCATAGCCAAATTGTGGAAGCACTTCCCATTATGGACGCAGTTCCCAATAGATGAATTGAGTAATAAAATGTGATACACACAATGGAGTTTTTAGTCAGCTATAAATAATATTATTGACAAATGTCACAATTTAAATGGACAGAAATTAACAACATCATTCTATGTGAAATAAATCAGACTGATCAAGGGTCAAATGTTTTCTTTCACATGCAGCAGCTACAGCAAAACAAAGGGAAAGGAGAGTTGGATATCATAAAGATATAGGAAAGATTAGTGGAGTATGAGGAGATTGGGTGGGAGTGACAGGAAAGGAGAATATTAAATGTAATACACACATACCACTGTGAATTCCACATTCCTGTATATGTAGAAAGCATCAACCATAAATGAATAAATAGATTAATAAAATAGATGAAGGAGAATATTGGGGGGAAATAATGAAGGGAAAAATAAGGTAATGAGAATTGAAAGGGATTAAATTAATTTAACAAAAGAGGTGAAAGCCTTATACAATGAAAAGTACACCATGCTAAAGAAAAAGAATTAAAGAAGACCTAGAAGATAGAAAGTTCTACCTTGTTCTTAAATAGGTAGAAGTAATATTGTCAAAATGACCATGCTACCAAAAGCACTATACAGATTTAATGCAATTCCAATCAAAATCCCAAGAGATTCCTCATGGAAATAGAAAAATAAATAAAAATTAATCCTGGAAAAACAGAGAGACCCAGAAGAGGCAAAGCAATTCTTAGAAGAGGAAGGCAGGTGGCATCACTATACCAGACCTTAAACTATACTTCAGAGGAATAGTAACAAAACAGTGTGGTACTGGCACCAAAATAGACAAGTAAACCAATGGTATAGAATAGAGAACACAGAGAATAACCCACATAAATACAGACATATCATACTAGACAAAGGTACCCAAAACATATTGGAGGAAAAATAGCCTTTTCAACAAATGGTACTAGGGAAAGTGCAAATCCATATGCAGCAAAATGAATTTAAGACCCTCTCTTTTATCATGCACAGAACTCAAATGAAAGTGGATCAAGGACCTAGGAATTAAACCAGAGACCCTACACCTAAGAGAAGAAAATATAGGTCCAAATCTTCATCATGCTGGATTAGGCCCCAACACCCTTAATAAGACTATTATACCATAAGAATTAAAACCAGGAATCAATAAGTGGACAGATCAAAACTAAATAGCTTCTCAGCAAAAGATACAAGCAGTGAGGTGAAGAGACATCCTACATACTGCGAGCAAATTCTTACCACTCACATGTCAGATACAGCCCTCATCTTTAGGGTACATGAAGAACTCAATCTTGACACCAAAACAAAACAACAACAACAACAAACACACACACACACACACACACACACACACAACCATATACCCAATGGATAAATGGACCAAGGAACTCAACAAGCATTTCTCAGAATATGATATACAATTGAGCAACAAATATATATGAAAAGTTTTACACAGCAATTAGAGAAATGCAAATCAAAGCTAAGACTTCATCTCCAGCCAGAATTGCAGCTTTTATGCATACAAACAATAAGTGTCGGCAAGGATGTGGGGGAATAGGCACATTGATACATTGCTGGTGGGGATGCAAATTGGTGCAGGCAATATGCAAAGCAGTATGGAGAGTCCTTGGAAATCTGGGAGTGGAACCACCATTTGACCCAGCTATCCCACTCCTCAGTCTATACCCAAAGGGCTTAAAAACAGCATACTACAGGGACACAGCCACATCAATGTTTATAGCAGCACAATTCACAATAGCTAAACTGTGGAGTCAACCTAGATGCCCTTCAGTGGATGAATGGATAAAAAAATGTGGCATATATACACAATGGAATATTACTCAGCACTAAAAAAGAATAAAAACATTGCATTTGACAGTAAAGGAATGGAGTTGGAGAATATTATGTTAAGTGAAGTTAGCCAATCCCAAAAAACAAATGCTAAGTATTTTCTCTGATATATGTGGGGTGACTCAGAGTGGGGTAAGGAGAGAGAACATGAGAGGATTAGATTAATTCTAGATAGGGAAGATGGTGAAAGGAAAATGGATGGGGAAGGGGATTAGCAAGGATGATGAAATATTATCAACATCATTATTCAAAACACATGTATGAAAATTTGAATTTGATGCCAACATACCTTATATACAAACAGATATGAAAATTGTGTTATATAAGAGTTGTAATGGAGAAAGAAATAAGTACATGTATAATGGCATGAATTAGCATGAACATACTTTTTTATACAGAGATATGAAAAATTGTGCTCTGTGTGCAATACGGATTATAATGCATTCCACTGTTGTCATGTAATTAAAAAATAAATATTTTTTTTTTAAAGAAAGTTATTGGAACCCATTGGGGACACTATAAGCCTACAGGGTAAAGATTGTAAAACCTTGAAAACACAGAGATGGAAGAGAAGATTCATGAGCAACATGAAAAACCAAGAAGAATGTGCCCCAAACAAAGATGCTACATTATTAGAATCCATGGTCAGAACATCAGGAGAAAAAAACAGAGAAGGAGTGGAGGAGGTACATAATTTTCTGTGAATTAAAGTATGATATAAGAGCAAATACAGGCAGCAGAGGATCATTTTGATAAAGAGCTACATAGCAAATACAGAAAGCAAAAGATTCCTTCAATAAGGAGATAGGAATTCTGAATAAACAAACAAACAGATATCCTTGAAATGAAAGAAATAGTAAATCAAATTAAGAACTTAATAGGCAGCATCTCCAACAGAATAGATCACTTGGAAGACAGAACCTCCGACATTGAAGGCAAAATATATAATCTTGAAAAAATGAAGTTGACCCCAGTGAAGATGGTAAGAAACCAGGAGCAGAAGATTCAAGAATAATGAGATAACACAAAAAGACCAAATTTAACAACTATTGGGATAGAGGAAGGCATAGACATCTAAACTACAAAAATGGAGAATCTATTCAATGAAATAATATCAGAAACATTTCTAAACATGTAGAATGAATTGGAAAATCAAATACAAGCAGCATACAGGACACCAAATGAACAAAATCACAACAGATAAACACCAACGCACATCATAATGAAAACGCCTAGCATGCAGGAGAAGCAGAGTATTTTAAAAGCCACAAGAAAAAGGAATCAGATTATATATGGGAGAAACAAATTGGAATCTCTGATTTCTCAACCAAGACCCTGAAAGCTACAAGAAGATCCTGCAACAACATATACCAAGCTCTGAAAGAAACAGATGCCAACCAAGAATCATACCCAGCAAAATTAAATTTTGATTAGCAATTGAATTTTGATATAGATGTTATTTTTCTGACAAAATAAAAACCTTCCAGGATACACAAAACTTGAAAGAATTTACAACTAGAAGGCCTGAACTACAGCACATACTTGGCAAAACATTCCATGAGGAGGAAATGAAAAACAATGAAAATTAGAAAATGGAAGTATCCCTCTAAATGAAAAATCTATCAAAGAGCAAGTTAAATACCAAAAATAAACAAAAAAAATAACTGGGAATACAAATCATGTATCAATAATAACCCTGAATGTTAATTTCTAAAACTCAGCAATCAAAAGACTGGCAGATTGGATTTAAAAAGAAGACCCAATAATATGCTGCCTCCAAGAGACTCATCTCATAGGAAGACACCCACATACTGAAAGTGACAGGTTGGAAAAAATATATGTCACTTGGGCTGGGGCTGGAGCTCAGCGGTAGAGTGCTCACCTAGCATGTTTGAGGCCCTGGGTTCAGTCCTCAGCACCACATAAAAATAAATAGATAAAATAAGGATGGAAACCCCTGCTTGCTTTCACAGTCCATGTGAGTGGTATGTTTTTTAATATTTATTTTTTATAGATGGACACAATATCTTTATTTTATCAAATAATGTGGACTTCAAGTGAAAGTTAATCAGAAGGCATAAAGGAGGACCTTTCATACTGCTTAAGGGAACCATACACCAACAAGACAGAACAATTATAAATATTTATGCCCCAAACAATGGAGCATCTATGTTCAAACAGAATCCTCTCAAGTTCAAGGTCCAAGTAGACTACAAGACAATAATTCTGGGTGACTTTAACACACCTCTTTTACCACTGGATAGATCTTCCAAACAAAAGCAAACAGAAATTATAGAACTGAATAATACAATCAATAACTTAGATTTAACTGACACATATAGACTATTTCATCTTTCAACAGGTGAAGACACTTTCTTCTCAGCAGCAAATGGATATTTCTCTAAAATAGACCATATATTATGCCACAAAGCAACTCTAAGCAAATACAGAAAAGTAAGGATACTAAAATGCATTCTATAAGATCATAATGGATTGAAATTACAAATCAATGATAAAAATAGAAGATTCTCCAACACCTGGAGACTAAATTATATGCTAGTGAATGAAAAATGGGTTGCAGAAAACATCAAAGTGGAGATTTAAAAATCTTGGAGGTGAATGAGAATACAGATACAACACATCAAAGTCTCTGGGACACTATGATGGCATTACTAAGAGAAAAGTTCATTGCATGGAGTTCACTCCTTAAAAAAAGAAAAAGTCAAATAAATGACCTAAAATTGCATCTCAAAGCCCTAGAGAATAAAATGAATCAATACCAAAAGCAGTAAAGAACAGAAAATAATTAAAATCAGAACTGAAATCAATGAAATTGAAACCAAAGAAGCATTTAAAAATTGACAAAATGACTGGGAATGGAACCACCATTTGACCGAGGTATCCCACTCCCCAGTCTATACCCAAAGGACTTAAAAACAGCATACTACAAGGACATAGATACAATGATTTTAGCAGAACAATTCACAATAGCCAAACTGTGGAGCCAACCTAGATGTCCTTCAATAGATGAATGGATAAAGAAAATGTGGCATTTGTACACAATGAAATATTACTCAGGAGTAAAAGAGAGTAAAATCATGGCATTTGCAGGTAAATGGATGGCAATGGAGAAGATAATGCTAAGTGAAGTTATCCAATCACCCAAAACCAATGCCCAATGTTTTCTTTGATATATGGAGGCTGACTATAGTGGGGAAGGGAGGGGGAGCATGGGAGGAATAGATGAATTCTATTCAGGGAAGAGGGGTGGGAAGGGAGGTGCCATGGGATTAGCAAGGGTGGTGGAATGTGATGGACACCATTATCCAAAGTACATGTATGAAGAAATGAATTGGTGTCAACATACTTTATATACAGAGAAGAAAAATTGTGCTGTACATGTGTAGTAAGAATTGTGATACATTCTGCTGCCAGATATTTTTTAAATTAATTAATTTTTTAAACATTTTTCAAAATGAAAAGTTGGCCCTTTGAAAAAATAAATACATTTGATAAACCCTTATCCATGCTAATGTAGAGAAAGAAAAAAATCTCCAATTACTAAAATCCATGACAAAAAAGGAATATCACCATGAACACTAGAGAAATAAACATAATTTGAAAGTATTTTGAAAATTTGAACTCTAATAAAACAGAAAATATTGAAGACATCAACAAATGTCTAGAATCATATAGTTTATCCAAACTGAGTGAGGATGATATATACAAGTTAAACAGATCATTTTCAAGCAATGAATTAGAAGACACCTTCAAAAGCCTACCAACCAAAAAAAAAAAAAAAAAAAAAAGCCCAGGACTTAATGGATACAAGACCTTCAAAGAAAAACTAACACCAACAATCCTCAAATTATTCCATGTAATTGAAAAAGAGGGAACACTTCCAAACTCACTCTATGAGGCCAATATCACCTTTATTCTAAAATCAAAGACACATCAAGAAAGAAAACTTCAGACTAACCTCTCTAAAAAACAGATGCAAAAATTCTCAATGAAATTCTGGCAAATAAAATACAAAAAAATATCAAAAAGATGGTGCATCATGATCAAGTTGAATTCACCGCAGGGATGCAAGTTTGGTTAAACATACAGAAATCAATAAATGTAATTCATCGCATCAGTAGATTTAAACATAAGAATCATATGATCATCTCAATAAATGCAGAAAAAGTTTTGGACAAAATACAGCACCTCTTCTTGTTCAAAACACTAGAAAAACTAGGGATAACAGGAACTTACCTCAACATTGTAAAGGCTGTCTACACTAAGGCCCAGGCCAATATCATTCTAAATGGAGAACAACTGAAGGCATTCCCTCTAAAATCTGGAACAATACAGGGATGCCCTCTCTCACCATTTCTATTCAACATAGTTCTTGAAACACTGGCCAGAGCAATTAGAGGAAAGAAATTAAAGGAATAAGTATAGGAAAAGAAGAAATTAAATTAGCCTATTTGCTGATGATATAATTCTGTACCTAGAAGACCTAAAAAACTCAACTAGAAAACTTCTACAACAAGAATTCAGCAAAGTAGCAGGATATAAAATCAACACCCATAAATCAAAGGCATTTCTGTATATCAGTGACAAATCCTCTGAGGGAGAAATAAGGAAAACTACTCCATTCACAATATCCTAAAAAAATTAAGATACTTGGGAATCAACAAAAGAGGTGAAATTCTATACAATGAAAACTATGGAACACTAAAGAGAAATCAAAGACCTTAGAAGATGGAAAGATTCAACTTGATCTTGAATAGGCAGAACTAATATTATCAAAATGACCATATTACCTAAGCACTATACAGATTTAATGCAATACTGATCAAAATCCCAATGGCATTCTTCATGGAAATAGAAAAAGCAATCATGAAATTCATCTGGAAAAATAAAGACCCAGAATGGCTAAAGCAATTCTAAGCAGGAAGAGTGAAGGAGGAGGTTTCATTATACCAGACCTTAAACTATACTACAGAGCAATAGTAACAAAAATAGCATGGTATTGGCACCAAAACAGGCCGGTAGACCAATGGCACAGAACAGAAGACACAGAGACCAACCCACAAAATTACAACCACCTTATACTTGAAAAAGGGGCCAAAAATTGCACTGGAGAAAGGATAGCATCTTCAACAAATGGTGCTGGGAAAACTGGAAATCCATATGCAACAAAATGAAATTGAACAGCTCTCTCTAACCATGTACAAGACTCAACTCAAAGTAGATCAAGGACCTAGGAATCAAACCAGAGACTCTGCATATAACAGAAGCAAAAGTAGGCCCTAATTTTCATCATGTGGGATTAGGACACAACTTCCTTAATAAGACTCCTATAGCACAAGAATTAAAACCAAGAATCAATAAATGGGATGGATTCAAACTAAAAAGCCTTTTATAAAAAAAAAAACAATAGAATAGCCTACTTCCTGGGAGCAAATCTTTACCCCTCACACATGAGATAGAGCACTAATCTCCAGGGTATATAAAGAACTCAAAAATCTTAACACCAAAAAAAAAAAAAACAAATAACCCAATCAAGAAATGGGCCAAGGACCTGAACAGACACTTCCCAGAAGAGGATATACATATAAATTAGTACACAAATATGTGAAAAAAAAATGCTCATCATGTCTAGCAATTAGAGAAATGTAAATCAAAACCACTGTAAGATATCATACCACTCCAGCCAGAATGGCAGCTATAATGAAAACAAACAACAGCAAGTGGTGGCTAGGATGTGGGGGAAAAAGGCACACTCATACATTGCTGGTGGGACTGCAAATTGGTGCAGCCATATGGAAAGCATTATGGAGATTCCTTGCAAATCTGGAAATGGAACCACCCTTTGACCCAGCTATTCCTCTCCTCGGAATTTACCCAAAGGAAAGCAGCACACTACAAGGACACATCCACATCAATGTTTATAGCAGCACAATTCACAATAGCTAAACTGTGGAGCCTACCTAGATGCCCTTCAGTGGATGAATGGATAAAAAAAATGTGGAATGTATACACAATGAAATATTACTCCAAACTAAAAGAGAATAAAATCATGGCATTTGCCAGTAGATGGATGGAGTTGGAAAATATTAAGTGAAGTTAGCCAATACCCAAAAAGCAAATGCCAAATATTTTCTCTGATATATTGGGGTGACTCTCAGTGGGGTAGGGAAAAAGATCATCGGAGGATTAGATTAATACTAGATAGGGAAGAAGGGTAGGAGGAAAATGGATGGTGAAGGGGATTAGTAAGGATATTGGAATGTGATGGTTATCATTATACAATGATATAATCGACATGATTATTAAAAAGACATGTAGGAAGGCTTGAATTGGGTGTCAAAATACCTTATATACAAAGAGAGATGAAAATTTATGGTATTTATGTGTAGTAAGAATTATAAGGCAGAAAGAAATGAGTACATGTATAATGGCATAAATTGATGTGAGTATACTTTATATACAGAGATATGAAAAATTGTGCTCTATGTGTGTAATAAGGATTATAATGCATTCAACTGTTATCATGTATTTAAACAATAAAAACAATATATATAAAATTAAATCATGACCTAAAAAAATCCTAAAAAAAGAAAAAGAAAGAAATTGTGAGATAGGATGCATGTGGTGCTACACAACTGATATATCCAGTGGTCTAGAGGCTGAGGCAGGGGATCACAATTGTGAAGCTGACCCCAGCAACTGAGTGAAACCCTGCCTAAACTTAAAAAAAGTAGGCAAAAGTAATTTTAAATTTAAAAAAAATTAAAAAAATATTTTTAAGTAAAATTTAAAAACTGCTGGGGATATAGTTCAATAATATAATACCCTGGAAATTCCATCCAGAAATAACCATTTCTGGCAATCAGCCACATTTTGTTTGCCATACTGCATACAGTTTGATCAATACTATGAAACACCATCTCAGTTTTATATCAATGTCACATAAATGTCACATTTCACATATAAGCATACTTAAATAGTACATCAGCAGAATTTGAAAAAAAATACAAATTCAGATAAGCACATAAAAGACTGAATTACATATCCTGAGTATAGATGATAGGACTCCTCATTATAAAGAGGACAGCTTCCCTCAGGTTCATCTATGATAACACCCCATCAAAATTTCACCATGATTTCCTTTTCATTGAAGAAGGGACCAAAGCAAACAGTTTGAAAATTCTCCTGGAAGGTTGAATTGATATGAAATTAGCCAAGAATTCTGAACTCTAAGAGCAAAAGCAGGAGCTATCATTACCAGGCACTAATGCATGTTATAAAATTTGAGGACCAAAAAAATCACAATGCATAAATTTTATAGATGACTCCACATGTATGTAAATGTCATTTTTATTATGAAGTGCAAGGAAAAGGCCTAGCTAAATGCAGCCATCTCCAGCAGAGGATTTGATGTGAATGAACAAGACAACCCAACGTGAAGGGAGGAGTGGGAACTAGAGGCGCAGAGCACTAGTAGGGCTTGGGTGCAGGATGTGCATGGTACTGGATTAAACTCCAGCATCCCAAAGCAGCACATATTGAGTAGGATTATGTTTCAAAATTATACCAGAATAGTAGGATCATGGATTCCCTTCACACATGGATACACCAAATAAACACCTACTTCTGTTTTGAGTCCCTTTTAAATAAAGTTATAATGGACTGAGAGACCTATGCATCGGACCACTCAGAAAATTTCTACCATCCAAAGGACAGGCAAAGTTGGGGGACACATGGGCATTAGTCCTGCCTTGAGCAATGTGCCACATAATTGGGACAGAATACCAAAATCCAGTGTCACCCAGAGTAGAGGAAAACTGATTGGCCTCACAAATGGAGCACATGGGACATGAAATGGTAGCTGGAAACAGAATTTGTCTGGTGCTCATAGAAGAAAGAGCTGGATATACACAAGTATCAGGATAAGAGAAACGGGGTGATTTTCGATGGCTGTGGAGGGTCATGAGCTTTATCCATGGGACAATGTCAGAAGGGGAGCGAGATCAAGGGTCCCAGTTTATCCCTAGAAGGGATTTGCAACATGATCTGCAACCTGTGGTTGCTAACAGTTGAGCTCCTCCCTAGCCAGTCACTAAGGATAGACAGGACAATTGCAGCCCACCCAGCAGCCCTGCCTGAGCCCTCTCCCCCCTACCTCAGTAATAACTCCAGGTCTAGCCAGTTCTTTCTGGAAGAAGGATCTCCAGGCACTCAGGGTCCCAATATTTTTCCCATTCCATGGACTCCATCCTAACCCACCAAGCTTTGAGAGCAGTGCCAACTGTGCATGTGCATATCTCAGAAAGGAGGGGCTTCACATTAGTGTGCAAGCACTTACCTGGACTATGATACCCCCTCCCAGGAGGAAAGGAAAAGCTGCCAAAAGCACAGCTCCCTGTTTCTTTCTAGAATAGGCTCACACCACCTTCTTGCAGTGAGCACAGGCAGCCTGGGTTCTAACCAATTCCATCAGGAATTCAGCCCCCAGCCAAGTAGGACAGGTTCTCAGTCAGAATGCAGCTGTGGGAAAGGCTCCTATCAAACAGTCAAAGGAACCAGTCCTCCAATGACATGGATATGGAAAAAGAGACCTGCTCACATGGGGCTAGAATATAAGCTCAGTGCAGCCATTTTCAAAATAGCATGGAGTTCTTTAAAAGCTAACAAAACAACAACAACTCTGGATGCATTCCCAGAGGAACTTGAACTTGTGTGTTAATAAATGGCTGCATGCCCATCACTGTTCCAGGATCCACAGGAGCCAGGACGAGGGAACTTCTGAAGTGGCTCTGGCTAAGGAGACTCCTCCCAGCCGCAGGGCAGTCACCTACTCCCCTAAGAAACTACCACCCCTAAATGCACCTGCTCATAGGTCAACAGGTGGCGGATATGTACCAGATGCGCAGGAGACCTCAGATGTGCCAGTTGTGGGATCATCATGTCAGGCAGAGCCAAAACAGGACCAGGAAAATATCACAGAGGGCATGAGACCCCTAGGACATGCAGTCCACAGGGGGGACACTCAGCCCAAAGACATTCTGACAAGGTGTCTGACCTGGCAGAGGAAGGGAGAATACACATGCACAAATACACACACAAAAAAACACACACACACACACACACACTTTTTCAAATGTCAAGTGGTTTTTGGTGTACTTTTCTCTCATGTGAAATGCTCATAAACAGAAAACAAAACCTTTGTTTCTTATTTTATTACAGTGGGGAGGAAAAACTGTCACTGGAAATGGGAACAGGGGACTGGAATTTGCGAAATTCATTGATACATGTGTACAAGTTTCCTCTGGAAGACAGGGTTGTGGATCTGACACTTTGCTTCCCTTACATTTAGAACATTCAGGGGGACCCAGGCAGGAGGGCCACACCTGTAATCCCAGCCACTCCAGTGGCTGAGGCCCAAGTTAAAGGCCAGCCTCAGCCTCTGTCTCAAGATAAATGATTAAAAGTACGAGGGATGTAGCTCTGTTGGAAAGAACCTCTGCGTTCAATCCACTATGCTCCCCATGCCCCCCCAAAAAAGAAAGAAAACCTCAGGAGGGAGAAAACCCTGAGACCCCTGCAGATCCCAGCCCACTTGAGTAGGAAAAGGGCCCACAGACTGGTGATTCTCATGGTCCCAACACTCTGAAATCCAGCACAGAAGAAATTCAGGGAGGAGACTTGAGCTGCCAATTTGTACAGGAGATACCCATGTGTTTAATAATGAGAATAAAAGAATCCAACATCTTTAGAAATGTAAACTAAAGAGAAAATGAAATAGTATCAATGAAGATAAGAAACCATAGAATTCTAATAAACTTAAGGAGTTTAAGTGCTTCTTAACTATTTGTGGAAACTGTTTTGCCATTAAAGACACTTGATAATCCCCAACCAGAGTGCACTTACACAAATCAGTTGACAGGATAATACGTCAATAAAAATGGGATATTCAGATTAAAAAATGGTATAAAATACCATGGGTCAGTTTTACACGGTGCCATATGCGTGTGGTATTATGTATAACTCTGATGCACTAATAAACAATCCAGCATGCTTTACTCTTAATGGAAGCATTCAGTCCTAAAATTCATCTACAAAGTTAAATATATGTAAACTTAGCCAAGAAACTTTTGAATTATAAGAACAAAAAATTATAAGAGCAAAAAAAAAGTTATTACCCAACATGTGCATTGGGAAGCTGTACTGATACAATTGTCATCGAGGAATCACGACATCAACAGTGTCCACCCACGAACCCATGTGGAAGTGAGAATCATACACTTAATTGCAACGGAAAAGTCATTATCAATTAAACCATAAGAAGCCAATCTCAGCAACTTAGTTAGACCAGCGGGCAGAATAAAAACTAAAAACTACCAGGGACATGGCTGAGTGGTAAAGCACCCTTCTGTTAACTACAAAACAAACAAACAAACAAAAACAATAAAACAAACTCCACAAAACTAGCTCAGGAATAAGCGAGGTCCCTGTACACCGCAGCTCCTCTCCTGCAGGAAAATGGTGTTTGGGGATTTGAGTTTTTATTATTATTATTTTTTTTTTTTTTATTTTTGGGTACCGGGCATTGAACTCATTGGCCCTCGACCACTGAGCTCCATACCAAGCCCTATTTTGCATTTTATTTAGAGGCAGGGTCACACTGAGTCTCTAAGTGCCTCACCAAGTTGAAGAGGTTGGCCTTGACCTCCCAATCCTCCAGCATAAAACGCCCTCCCCCAGCCTCTGGGATGACAGGTGTGCGTCATTTCGCGGCTTGGAAATTGGATTCTCCCAGTGGTCCCACCTGTCAATCACCACAGCCCAGGAAGACACCAGGCAGCAGCGCTCAACTGCCACATAGGACCTGACAAAGGGCTGAGGTTGCCCCCAAGGGATGGGGAGGCCGAGGGGTCTCTGCCACTGTCACACTCCCCACCCCGCTGGCCAGGGGGACTGAGGGGCGCTGTCCCCAATGGGCTCAGGCCTGTGTACACAGAGAGTGCCCTGAGTCAGGGTCACCCAGCTCAGGTTCTCACCACAGCCTGTCCTGCCAGACAGCCTCCTTGCCCCTCCTCCCTCCTGAGCCTTCCTGTCCAGGCACCAGGTGCCACTGCACACTCACCATCTCCTGGTGCCCAGCAGCCAAGCCTGTCATGGAGAGCTTCAGCCTCTGCATGTCAGGGCCTCCCGGGATCCCAGGCACGAAGCAAAGCCTGGAGGCCAACTGCAGGAGTCCTGGAACCGCAGATCACGGAGAAATAAATCCCAAACCAGCGGGGAGGCCCGCCCCCTGCTCGCTGGCTGCGCTCAGGATTGGACAGCGCTCAGCACCAGGACTTCCGATTGGACAGGGCGTCAGTCAGTCTCCGCTCTCCCCCCCACCCCGCCCCTCCAGCCCAGTGAGCCTTCTTTTTGAGTGACAGCGGGCTGATATCTGCTCCAGGAAAGGAGGAGGCCAAAATGGCAGGGTTTGGGTGCAGCTGTTTTCTTTTTTTTCTTTTCCTTTTGAGGTCTGGGCATTGGGTTAGGGTCAGGGAAGTTCTGTTGGGTTTTGATGTTAGGAAGTTGAAGTCACTTCTTGAAAGTTTCATCACCTGGACCTCCTCCTATAATAAGACCACCCAAAGCATCTTCAGGAGGCTGACTTATACTCTCTTTATCTGTGCAAAATTCTCCAAGTAGAACTGGCCTTTCGCCCAGTAGGAACTGCCTAGTGCATCATAGCCAGCACTGGTGGAGGCTCACTGGGGAACTGGCAGGTGCCTGGAGGAGTTTACCACCCAACTGGCAGCGTGAGAGCTCATGTTACTCCAGCTGAGTTGAATCTATCTCGAGCCCATTTTGAGGCTGTAGAATGAGTAAGGCGATCAGCACAGAAGAGACCCCCAGAGAGCAGACCTGGGTAAACCCCAGCTGCACCCAGGCTCCTTCACTCTCTGGCGAACTGGGGGTTGAATTCAGAGGCCTCGACCTCTGAACCCCTTCCCCAGCCCTAGCTTGAAGTTTATTTAGAGACAGGGTCTCACTGAGTTGCTTAGCACCTTGCTTTGGCTGAGGCTGGCTTTGAATTTGCCATTCCTCTGCCTCAGCCTCCCTAGCCTCTGGAATGACAGGTGTGTGCCACATTTTTTTTTTTTTTACCTGCGGTGGCCACAGGATAACAGCCTTACACAGATCAAGGCCACCCTGTGTCCCGACAGTCCCCTGGATCCCAGGTAATGGGATCCTGCCTCCTCCTAAAACCAGAGACACCCTGCCCAGGTGCACATCCTTAGTATCAGCTGAATACTCTGCACTTGACAAGAAAAAAGAAACAACAAAAAGACAGACCCTACCTGCTTGTCTTGATGCAAACAAAGTCAATGTGTTTCCAAAGACAGCTCTGGTCTTGTCCCCCCAATTCAGTGGTGCAAAAAGTCACATAATACAGAGAAGACTTCTCCTTAAGAGGGGCTCAATGGTCTCTCTCTCTAAGGAAAAACAATTTGCATTTGATTGGGAGTCCAGGAAAGACAACTCCAGGTTTTCCTAATTTGGTAAATAACTCCATAGACTCCAATGCACCCGGCTCCTCTCTTTGTTAACCATAGAGGCCTCGAGATTACCTGCCCCCTGGGAGCCCTGCACCTGCAGATGAATGTGGGGGTAGGGGGTCCTATCTTCTCCATGCAGCGCCCTGAACCTCCACCTTCTCACAGATTCCAACACCTTTGGCAGCATCCAATAGGGGAGTGCTTTAGTAAATTCTGGAATGTACCTAAAGACATTTCCTTATCTGGCTAAGATGCTATCAAGTTGGATCCATGGTCCTTTTAAGTACTTTTTATCTTTTTCTGTTTTATTCATCCTTTTTAGTTATACATGACCATAGAGTCAATTTGATAAAATTATCCAAACGTAAAATATACCTATATACCTTATTCTCCTTATATATATATTCTCCTTATATATATTATAGATTTGTTGATCTATTGATGGAATCTTTCCTACACAAGGCATGTATGTGCTTTATTTATAGTCTGAAATAATAGATTGATATTTTAAACAATCTGCAGCTACATATTGAAAAATAACAGTCATCAGAAAATCATGTATGTGAAGCTAGATCATTTCATGTCTCTTTAGAACATGTAGATCTATAATAATTTCATCAATAATTGTGAGGATTAGGCCAAAAATACTGAACAAGTGGGTTCCAACCAGTTAAAGAAGGCTCTCTGTGGAGCTGGGCATGGTGGTATTTGCCTCTAATCTCAGCAGCTTGGAAGGCTGAGGAAGGAGGGTCATGAGTTCAGAGCCAGCCTCAGTGAAAAAAAAATCTACTAAGCACATCAGTGAGATCCTGTCTCTACATAAACAGGGATAGGGATGTGGCTCAGGGGTTGAATGCTCCCGAGTTCAATCTTCATCATCGTACCCCCCCCAAAAAAAAAAAGAAGACTGTCTGGGGAGTGAGTCTCAGGCTTTGGATTTATAACAGCTTTCATGGAGGTTCTAAAGTGTAGAACTAGTATAGAATAAGTGTTATGGGCCAAGTCTGGGTTGGATGTGCATGCATTTGAATCCAGGCTTTTATATATATCTATATATATTATAGATTTGATGTTGATCCATTGATGGAATATTTCCTACACAAGGCATGTATGTGCTTTATTTAAAGTCTGAAATAATACTTTGATATTTTAAACAATCTGCAGCTACGTTTTGAAAAATAACAGTCATCAGAAAATCATGTATGTGAAGCTAGATTATTTCATGTCTCTTTAGAACATGTAGATCTATAAGGCAAGATAGTAAGAGAAACAATAAAACTGAAACATTCATGAACTTGGGATGCCATTTAAAAATCTGAGGTGAATGTTGGTACACAATCTGACTTCCATAACAAGACCCCTACAGCACAAAAATTAAAAATCAAGAATAAATAAAGGGGATAGATTCAAACTAAAAAGCTTCTTATCAGCAAAAGAAACAATAATGTGAAGAAAGAACCTACAGATTTTATACAAGTCACTTCAGTCAGAATGGCAATCATTAATAATACAGGCAACAATAAATGTTGGTGAGGTTGTGGGGGAAAAGGAACACTCACACATTGCTCATGAGATTGACTCCAAATTGGTGCAACCACCATGGAAAGCAGTATGGAGACGCCTTGAAAAACCAGAATGGAAACATCATTTGACCCAGCTATCCCTCTCTTTGGACTATACCCAAAGGACTTAAAAAACCGCATACTACAGGGAAACAGCTGCACCAATGTTTATAGCAGCACAATTCACAATAGTTAAACTATAGAAACAACCTATGTTTTCTTCAACAGATGAAAGGATAAATAAAATGTGATATATGTATATATATATATATAATTCCCTCCACCAATGGAATATTACTTAGCTTTAAAGATGAATGAAACTATGCCATTTGGTGGTAAAAGGATAGAGTTGAAGAATATGCTAAGTGAAATAAACCCCACCCCCCCACACACACACACAAACACAAGGGCCAAATGTTCCCTCCAATAAGTGTATGCTAATTCACAATGGGGGTGGGGAAATAGTTATTTAAATTAAGTAGAGAGGATTGCAGGGAGGGGAGGGAATATGGGGATAGAAATGAGAGTAGAATGAAACAGATATTACACATAATACATAATATATATATAGATGCTAAAGCACTCAACAAGGGCAGGGGAGAGAATAGAAATTCAGTGGATTAGACAAAGTTGGATTGAAGAAAAGAAAAGAGAAATAGGAGTACAAATGACAGTAGAATGAATCAGACACAACTTTTCAATGTTTTTATATAAATAGACCACCAGGGAAGGTCCACACCATGTACACCTCAAGAATGGAATGCAAACTAAAATGAGTTTTACTCCATGTATAATATGTCAAAATTTGCTCTACTATCATGTATAACTAAAAAGAGTAAGAAATTTTAAAAATGACAAGGGAAAATGTGTATACCGAGAAGGTTTGTGAGTTTAAAAACTCTTCAATGAATGGTAACGTCATTAAGGTTAAATAAAAGTATAAAAGAGTACCTTGAGCCCATACAAAACAACAATGGTAAATAGAGTTGCCCAAGTCAGTCCACGCAACTAGCTATAATCACAAAATTTTTGGTTTACAACTCTTTTCTATTTGTTTTACAAAGCAGCACAAGAACAATACTTACAAGTTGAGCAGAGAGGAAACATTACACAGCAGTGTTATGAATACTATGAATAGTGCTGTGGGCAATCAAAGAAAGCATTCTCAATTTCCTCCCCCCTTGCAATAAAAAAATCATGCAGTTTAAAGATACACTACTTACTGATTAGATAACACATACATGTGTTTGTGACATTCAGTATGTGGGCAGCTGCTCAACTTCGCAGGTCAGATCCAACAGATAAGGAAGACACTCTCTTCACACAAGACAGTGTTGCCTTGAGTAATACTATGAAAGCAAGAGGGAAAGCAAAAGTAACAGACACAGGCAACTGTATTGCCAGACTAGGAAAACCCAACCACTGAACCTATGTACTGGGGAGTCCCAAAGAGCTTTTCAGGGTCCTGACTAGGAAGTGCTGGGCAGAGCATCCTCTCCACAGGTGAGAGTCTGAAGTCTTGTTCTACCTTGTATTGAAAGTGAGGCCGAATAATACAAGTTAGAACAAAGAAAACTTCATTCTAACATCTTGCATGACCTGGTGATCCCCTGAAGAACACCAAGTCCTCCCAAGAACAGGTCAGATCCTAGAGGAGGGAGTGATAGCCTTGAAATGAATAAATAAATTGGGATTCCAATGAGTGAGTCACCCAGCCAGATGCAATGAGAAATCAACATTCTTTATCTGTTTCATCAAGGACTTCAGACATCATTCAATGAAGAAAAGAGAAGATCTTTAGTATTTTCCTTAGACCTCTAGGACTGAATCTTCCCACCTGGCCTTATAAATAGTTTAAACTCTCATATGTAAAATGAAGCCAGTTTTCTGCATAAAATAATGTGGAGATAAGCATGAAACCTAGATATTTACCCTTTGGAATAAAGAATGGTGTGATATTATTCTCCTAGAACTTATCATTATATTTCAATATTTATTTTCCCAAATAAAGTTAAATGAAATGTTGGTGGGTGGTGTTTTGTTGACTCAAAAGGCTCACATATGAAGAGAATATTGTGTTTTTACTTTTTGAACAGGACTTGTAGATTAGAGACTAGATGTTTATTTCAATCAAAATTGTGTTTCTCTCTCTGTGGTGTCATGGGCTCTTGGAGCTATAAGATCTGAGGAGGGACATGGTTAGTTTATAGTAACTTATAATTACTGGGTTGCAGAGGGCTCTGGGAGACCATGACACATGCTATCTATCGTATAATCCAATAAGTATAACAAACATTATATTGTAAATTATTAAGTAGAACCAAAGGGTCTACAAAATCAAAATATATAATCAAATAAAAAAATGTGGGGACATAAATGCTCCTATACTATGTCTTTTTCTTTTTACACTCATCATTTTACATGTTTCTAGTTACACTTTTCTACTGGGTATCCAAAACTAAAGAAGTGGTCCCAATTGTGATTTTTTTTTTTCCTACACTAGAGGTGAGTATAGTCACCTCAGTGAGGTATGTCATAGAATTCATGAGGAACTGCATGGTTTCTTCAGTCCAAGAGTCAGGATGGGCCTACGGACCATGTGGATTCCCCAGGAAACATTAATACTATTTCCCCTTCAGCAACCCTCCTTTATTGCCTGAATACGCACATTGGCTCCTAGTCTCTTGGGTCTTTCTCCTCTCCCTGATTGGGAGCTTGTATACCTCTCCAGAGTTGTAGATCCCTTAGGGTGTACTGATACTGTTTAAGTTGAAATGTTAAACTCATAATTCAAACTAGGGATGTCTGGGCATTATTTTAGTATCCCTAGGTCCTTCCTAGAACTCTCTTAATTTTCCCATAATTACAAACAAGAGAGTATATAATTTACATACATAATATTCTCCAAATAATACTTGATTAAACATATGAAATAATTAATGGAGATGTTATAGTATTATTTACCCAATAGAATGTTTTACTATTGCATCGATCCATTAGCAAAGTGAATAGTGGGAGATGTGTGACCTAATATCATTAAATGCATGACAAGGTTAACATTAAGAAATTCACACTTTATTTAGTAAGAAATTGCATCTTTAATGAAATATAAGTAAAAATACTCTGTAAAACGCGTATGGTGGGCCATGCCGTGACCCTAGGGACGTGAGAAGCTTTGCAAGTGCATAGCCAGGCTCCATAACTTAGTGAGGCCCTATACAACTTAGTAAAGCCTATCTCTAAATAAAAAATAAAAAATCTGAGGATGTGGTTTACTGATTAAGTGCCCCTAAGATTAAGAGGCTCTTAAATATTTAAATTTTAAATTTCATATAAACTTAAGAGACTTCTGAAATAATCAACTCTGAGTGTTATTAGTATTTCTCCAGTTGTGAAAAATGAGACTCTTTAGTAATTGTTAATTTATACTAAAATTATTTCCTTTTAGGGATTCACAATTCTATACTTGTATTTCCTTATTTCTACAATATCAGCTAAAGATGTTAAGAAATTTTTCAGCAAATGTCAAAAGCAATTACCCATTTTCCACATTTAAATGATTTTTTCCACCTAGGTCCCAAATACTTCAAGGGATGGGCTATAGATAAGAAACTTACTACAATCTTTCTATTTGTCAAGGTGTTTTTGTAAATATTTTCCTGTTATCTAAGGTACACACTTTGGACAAATGCTACTCCATATTTGCTACAGATATGAGGTCAGAAATTTAAAAATGTTGGAAATTTGAATACAGTCTTGGACACATTCTTTGGGTTTCTATATGCTATAAATCCTCCAGTGTTTTAAAAATGTTTGCTCAATGGCCAAAAGCTTTGCAAAATTTTTTCCACACGTCCTCTCACTTGTATTAATTCTGAGGTGCTGAGTAGGGTGTGAACAACTGTTGGAGACTCTGACACCTATTTTACACTTGTATCATTTCTGTGCTATCATGTCTCTGGTGTGAAATAGTGTTGAACTACTGTGAAATAAGGGTTGATTCATCCTTAAAGATGCTGATGCAATGTTTTCACTTGTAAAGCTTCTCTCCAGTATAAAATCTATAATGTTTAGTAAGATATGATCTTCAATTTGAAAAGCTTTGCCATTCTTCACATTTATAAGACTTCTCTCTACTATGGGTTCTCTGGTGTTGATTAAGTATTGATTTTTGATTAAAAGCTTTGCCACATTCTCTACATTTGTAGGGCTTCTCTCCAGTGTGGATTCGCTGGTGCTGAGTAAGTGATGATTTTTGACTTAAACTCTTGCAACACAATTTACATTTGTAAGGCTTCTCTCCAGTATGAATCCTGTTGTGGCAACAGAGATGTGAGTTTGTATTAAAACTTTTGCCACACACTTTACATTTGTAGGGCTTCTCTGCAGTATGAATACTTTTGTGCCAATTACGCTGTGAGATGCTATTAAAAGCTTTGCCACATTCTTTACAGCTGTAGGGCTTCTCTCCAGTGTGAATTCGCTGGTGCTGAGTAAGTGATGATTTTTTATTAAAACTCTTGCCACACACTTTACATTTGTAGGGCTTCTCTCCAGTGTGAATTTGCTGGTGCTGAGTAAGTGATGATGTTTTATTAAAACTTTTGCCACACACTTTACATTTGTAGGGCTTCTCTCCAGTATGAATACTTTTGTGCCAATTACGCTGAGAGATGCTATTAAAAGCTTTGCCACATTCTTTATAGCTGTAGGGCTTCTCTCCAGTGTGAATTCGCTGGTGCTGAGTAAGTGATGATTTTTTATTAAAACTCTTGCCACACACTTTACATTTGTAGGGCTTCTCTCCAGTGTGAATTTGCTGGTGCTGAGTAAGTGATGATATTTTATTAAAACTCTTGCCACACACGTTACATTTGTAGGGCTTCTCTCCACTATGAATTCTGTTGTGGCGATCAAGATTCGACTTTGTATTAAAACTTTTGCCACACACTTTACATTTGTAGGGCTTCTCTCCAGTATTATTTCTCTGGTGATTTTTAAGGCTTGGTTTTTGACTAAAAGTTTTGCAAAGTTGTTTACATATGTGGGGCATCTCTTCAGTGTGTGTCCACTGGTGACAAATAAGATTGGAGCTTTTATTAGAAGTTTTGTCACATTCTTTGCATTTGCATGGCATATCTCCTGTATGAACACTGTGATGTAGAGTAAAGTTTTTGAGTGTATGGCATTCTTCACATTTGTAGGTCTGCTCTGCAGAATAAATTTTTGGTGTTGAGTAAGAGTTGAAAATTTTTTAAAGCTTTGCCACACTTTTTGCATTTACAGGTCTTTTCTTCAGTATAAGTCCTCTGATGCTTAACAAGTTGTAACGTTTCACTAAAAGTTTTTCCACATTCTTTAAATTTATAGGGGTTATCACTGTCATAGTATCTACTGTGTTTAGAAGATGTTGAGCAAGCCGATGCTTTGATATTTTCTTTAAAAGTATAGGGCTCTCATTCTCTATAAATTCTCTTGTATTGAGCAAGCTCTGCACTGTGATTAAGAGCCCTTTCACATACCTTACACTTGAAAGTTTTGTCTTGACTACAAATATTTGGATGAGTAATAGTTTTTGAGCACTGAATCAAGACTTTCCCACATTTTTCATCTTGGTAAATTATTTTTACAAAATTACTAGGAGTTTCTCTATAATCATAATTTTTTTCACCAATGTAAATATCCTGGTAATTACTCAGGGTAGAGACATGGCTAATGGTGTTACTTATAGCATTATCTATATAGTGCACTTTCCAGAAATCTGTATCAGAACTGTCATTCAGCAATGGTGGGGAAGTAGAAACCTTTCTACAATTCTTAATATTGTCCATTTGTTTTGTTGCAGGAAAAAATGGACATTTTGTAAAGAAACTCTCAAAAGAATCACTTTTAGAAGTTTGTCTTAAATATTGTCTCTGTGCAAATGTTTGATGGGAAGTTTAACTCAGTGCTACATTTATAATTGGCTAAGTTAAAAACTTATGCATGGACCAGATATCTTTTCAAATTTTCCACATTTCCTTTCAGAGGAAATATAGTCATCAAAAATGGCTGTGGATATATTCTTAAAAGATATATATATATATATATCTATCTCCATCCTTAATACTAATAGGAATACATTAATTTTTCAGATATTAATTGTTTATGGTGTATTTTGGCTATAAAATTTTTATTGCAAATACAGACTACTAATTGGTTTTGTCCATTATAATACGATTTTTGAACTTTACTCTCACCTATATTTTTCCATTGTTTCCTTAGTTGTAAATAGTCAAGGTCACACTTTCCATATCTTCTATCTCTCTCTTTTATTCCCTGCTATGGTAAAATTTCTCGAGGATGATGAGAAGTCATGGCTGAAACAAATAAAAAATAAATAAAAAACAATCATGTTTACTTACTATACCGGGCTGAGTATATTTGGGAAACATAGGAAACTACAGCAATTAAGTAACATCAGCAGGGGAGTGGATTATTAAATCCAAGTCCATCGTTATGGCAGAAATATATATGAATCAAAGAAAAATCTACACAGAAAAATACTTGAGAAATTTTCAAATCATCTTACTCTTCACAGTATCCAAGATGAGTACATTACTGTGAAGAGTAATACAGTAGAGGAAAATACATTGTGTTACACAAAGCCTTTCCTCCTTCACAATATATTTTAAAAATTTACCAACTTTCTTCTGGTTCATTAAAAATATGAAACATGCAAATATTTGGGGACTGTTCAAAAAAGGGGTTCCTGCTTACCACCAGAAAAAAACACAGCTAAGTCAACTGTAAGAAAAGTTATGAATTAATCCAAGGGAATAGTAAATTATCATTTAAATGAAGTTTACTGAACTAAACCAACACACAAAAACAGAATAAAAATTAGTCTAGAATTGTTAATAGTAATAAGTAGAAAATGTGTGTTGAAAGAATTTTTTTAGAAAATGTCTGAAAGTGTCAAGGAGGACACAGCAACATAGGAGGTTGAGCCAGAAGGATCAAAATTTCAAGGCCAGCCAAAGTAAAATGAAAAAAAAAAATGAAAAGTGGGAAATAATCCTTAAGTTTTCTTTCTAGTACTAATGAAGACATCTCAGAAAATAGGAAAAATAAAACATCCAAGCCACTTAATTATCACCAAGTTGTAAAGACTCAAAGCAGGTATTAAACTAAGTTTTTAAACTCAGAATATTGAGAGCATCCAAGAGAAAAAGATGGGTCACCTAGAAATGTGTAACTATATAATTGTGAAATCCTTAGATGAAACTTCACAACACAGAAAGGAATTCAGGGCTATTTTCAAAAAATGAAAGAATAAAATTATCAACCAAGACATTATATTCACAGCTACTATATTTCAAAAGAGAAGGAAAATAATGACTTTAAAGATATAAAAATGCACACATAACTCATCAACACTAGCTGTTCTCCGCAAGTTCGAAAGGTAATCCTTCATACTACAATGTAAATGTGCCCAGCAACACAAGTCATATGAAATTTTAAACATGTCTTGGCACAAACAATTCTATTGTACTGTAATGATGGTTCACAAAATATGTAATTTTGCAATAGAATTTGAAAGAAAAAAGCATAAAAACAAAAGTGTAAATAGGCATATATATCTGTAACAATAATATAATTTTGAAAGGACACATAAATATATTCAATTTTTTAATACAGTAAAGTCAAGTTGAAACTCATACAAAGTATGTGAAGGAGAAAATTCAGTTTTAAGATTTTTTTGTTGCCAAATTCAAGATTACAAAATTCTGATCAAAACAAACCTTGGCTATCTGATTTAACTCTAAATTACAACTGTTGGTAGTCCGCAGGATACTCTAAATCTAAAAACACACACATACACAGAAAGCAAGAGAATATAAGAAGGACACATACAAAGGTGACCAAACACAATCTGGGCTGTCTAAATTATTGTACACAAAACATAGTTTAAGACAGTTATAGGACATAGAAGATGTTTTAAGTTTAAAAATAACCTTTGAAAAGAGGCAAAATAGAGAAAAGGAACCTTTCCCTAGGTCCTGAATTAAGAGTAAATACATTCACAACAAACATCCTACTTTCCAAACACACAAAGAAAACATTGAGAGAGTTGAATGTAAACCAAGAATCACTGTCATAGTAAAAGACATCAATCCCCACTTACTGAAAAGGGAAATACAGTAAAGCAAAATAGTAATTGCAAAGCATAAGACTTTACAATAGTTTCAAAATATTTTCAGACTTATAGAATCGCTGTTCTGAATCACAAATGGGATATTATGCTGGATAGACCAATTTTATGTATTAAAAAAGGTTAATAAATATTTAAGTGATAGTTATTTTTTAACCAACATGGAATAAATATTTGAAGTCAAAAGTGGTAGGGATTTTCAAAAATCACTCAATATGCGTCAGTTGATTGAACACTCTTGGGCATGCTGTTGTTCAAGAATTGAAAGATAAAAATTAAGAGATGTTTATACTACTTAAAGTTAACCAGAAGCTCCAGGTAATATTCATCAAACTCACATTGTCAAAAAGTTTTTGTTTTTTGCAGAGAAATCTATCTTTTAAATTATATGAATATCCCCCCAAATACAAATAAGACTTTTTCCTGCTAAAAAAATATACTAAAAGTTACAGCACTCAATTGTAAATGCAGACTTGGAGTTAGGTAAATGGAGTTCTTAGTGTGGCAATAAGCCCTCACATCAATAGCAAATTAAAAACATTACACATCAGTGTTGTTACAATGTTATTCAACAGAGCCATCATGGGGGATGCAAACCAAATATCCCTTGAAAAGAATGGATGAGCCAATTTGAAATATAGAAACAATAAAACTTTGAAGTCAAGGAATTTATTCTAATTATACATTTTACAAAATGTATGTACACTAGGTTAACTGAAATGTCACAGAAAGAATACTGCAGAATTCTAGAACATGACATGTCTAAACTAAAGAAGCAGCTTTCTGAACAAAAGAGAATGGTTTTGTGATGGGGAGACAGAAATCAGCCTTTGCTTCCTAGGTATTGGTTTTTTGTTTTTTGGTTTTTTTTTTTGAGATCCAAACTTTTTGGATATATATTGCATAACAATTTGAATTAATGTTACTGAACTGTATATTTAAAATTTTGGAGGCAGTAAATTTTATTTTGTAGTTTTGATTTTAATAATAATTACAAAATTTCATAAAAGAGAATTGCAACATTTCTCAAAAAGCTACATTTAAAATAATGTCTTTATTATTTATTAATGTCTTTATCCTATAAAAAAGAACAAACTAATCAATATACAAATGATGGTCATGCATGTAATCTCAGCTATTAGGAAGTCCGAGGCAGAAGAATTGCAAATTCAAGACATCCTCAATAACTTAGTGAGAACCTCTCTCCAAATATGAATGAAAAGGAGCTTGGGGTGTAGTTCAGCATTCGAGTATCACTGCCATCAATCCCATTACATTTACATATAGAAAACTTCAATTTCTAAGTACATGGGCAGAATGAAAAGCCAATCAACATAAAATACAAAAGTCATAGACAAAAGAGGCTTAATATTTATACAAGCCAAAGCATATATAATATGATTGGCAATACAAACAAGAGTCATGGATATTTTAATTTGTAAAGCAATTCACTGATATGAGGAAACCCCATCTATAACATGGAACCCTCTGTACACAATAAAAACATTGAAAAAATTAACCAACCAAATTGTAAATATCCACAGTTGTATTATTTTACGAATCTTCTTATTCAACTACAACTTACACCATCTCTCAGAAGAGCAATCTTTGTCCATCTTGACATTCATTCCATGGCAGATAATTTCCCAGAAAATCCATTACACATATTCAGAAAGAACTCTGATGAGGAAATTTTAGTGAAAAAAATGTACAAATAAGATTAGGGAAACTGACTTATGATAGTAATGTATTACAATGGGCTGACCTAGAGGTCTTGAGAAATGTGCAAAAATTTCCTACAAATAATGCAAGAAGGGTTAGAGTTGTAGACTAGTGGTTGAGTGCTTGCCTAGCAGGTGTGAAGCCCTGGGTTTGATCCTCAGCACCATATATGAATAAATGGAGAATTCATTAACAACTAAAAAATATTTTAAAAAGTTATGGAAGTGCTGTCAGATAATATTGACACTCAAGGCAAGGGGAGTGTTTTGTTGTTAATTTGAATGTTCCAATACATTACTGGAGGAAAAGCAGGAGACTAGGTAATTTTAAAGCACAAAACACAGGACAGGTTTTTCTATGATAACAAGAGAAAGAAATCAAGGCTTCTCAAAAATCTTTTCTGTTGGGTAACTTCTCAATCAACCTTAATGAATTTAGGCTTCCTCCTCTACCTCAACTATGTCCTCTGCTATATGTGGGCCACAGGATTTGACATCACTGCATTCCTCTAAGGAAACCATATGTCAAGTGAAGGATACATATCATGCCACCAAAGGAAAACATTAAGGATGAAAAGAAACATCATTAACATTTTTTGTCAGCACCAAGAACTACCCAATCTTCTTTATTGATAGCATAAATGTGAAACTCATTCTTGTGGAGAAGTTCCCAAAATATATACTTCAAGGGAAGAAAATCAAATAATGATAATTAGGTATTTTGAACGAAAGTTATGCTCACCCACAAAGAGCAGGTTGCTGTAGGTCTCCAACATCACTTCTCTATATAAATTCTGCTGAGCAGGATCCAGGCATTCCCATTCCTCCTCAGAGAAATCAATCTCCACATCCCTGAATGTCAATGGCTCCTAAAATAAAAATTGGTAGATCAATAGCACATGGACCAAACCATTATTTAGTTTTTAGTTTGAATTAAGAGTTAGTAGAACTGACTGTCATGTAGGAGAGTGACTATAATTATGTAAAATTATACTTTCCATTATCGTTCCATTATCTAATTCAAAGGAAAATACATACGTCCAAAACAGTGTGTGTGTGTGTATGCGTGTGTGTGTGTGTGTATTCCATATCAGAGTGAAGTGAATGGTATATACCATAATCCAAGCAATGAATGAAGCCCAACTCCTAACTTTTCTGCTATCAGTGAATGTGAAATTTGGTGGACATTACAGATGCAAATCAGACTTTTCAAAGATATTCTCATAAAGACATTGTGCCCAAGGGAGACAAAAAGAGTGGTAAAAAAGCTTTTGAAAACAGTCTGGTTCCTATTCTCTCTGCTTTATATCCATGAGATAGATTGAGCTCCCAAAACAATTAGTTTCAAGTATCATCCATGACACATTCCCAATGTGTAAAATATTCATATAATATTAACGTTTGGAGACATGTAAAGTGACACTTCCACCTCGTGAAAAGACAAACTTGAAATGTTTCAATTTCTATAAGCAGTTCAATGAGTGAATAAGATTGGAACAATAGAGGCCCAGACAACAGCACATGTGTGTTCAAAAGACTGAGGCAAAGAAATGGTTAATAAAAGAAAAAATACATTTTGATATAATTGTAATGAAAAAATAATAGTAACAATAAGTTACTTAAGACTCATGCAACCAAGTAAATATAACCATGAAAACGATGGTTTTGAGAAATACATAATAAAATTATTAGTCATAAGAGGCACAGGACTGTCAACATCTGTGTGTGCAAAAGGAAGATGAGATCAGTAAGACACACTAGAAGTGTCCACACGGGTTTTCTGCAAGTGGATGGATCCTAATTACTTAAACATAGCTACTTTATTGGAACAATTACCTTGACACCAGAGCATAATCACCCCATCTACACAAATAACTAATTAAAAATCTTCAATAGCAAAATGTTTAAATAACTGAGCAAATTGGAATTGTATGGTATCAAGATTTTATGAAAGAACAACAACAAGAAGACAAATCAGGTTAGTAGATGATTAGACTCACGGTTCACAAAACACAAAAAATAAAAATCCTGACATGTTAGAATAAATATATTTTCCAAACTGTGGAGCACCCTCACTGTAACACTGTAGCCTTCTGTGGCTCATTCCTAAGAAGTGAGTGAGGTAATTCTGGACAGCTAAGAAAATAAAGTTCACACACCTCAGATACCTTTGGCAAAGAAAGGAAATGCTTAGTCTTCCAGAGTCACAATTCTCACCAGTTAACAGACACATAGCTGCAGTCAATTATAAGTCACTTATAAGTCTGATGTCACTTATAAGTCCCAGAATGTCATCTACACTGCTGATCAACTTTCTGTAAGTTGGTGGACCCTACAACTACCAAACACAGAAAGGAGCATTCAATATTAAGTGTTAGTTATCTACAACTCTAATAAATGATTAAACACAACCATGATAAAATCCTAACAAGTTTTTGCATAAATATTGAAAAATTGGCTTCTAAAGGCTATATGGAGTAGGCAGGCATATAGAGTGGTCAAAAATTCTGTAGAATAAGTTTACAGGGCTGAAATATTGGATGCTGAGATGTACTATGAACTTAAAGTAACCCAAAAGGTGAGATATGTGGCAAGGAGTATACAAACAGATTAGTGGAATAGAACAAAACTTAGAAAGAAACTCAAAAAAATACAAGAAATGGAAGGACTTCACTGGAGATGATATAATATTTTTAATTAATTATGAGTAACTTGGCATCTGTATGCAAAGAAATGAATTTGACATAGCCATTAAGAAGTCAAACAACAACAAGTGCTGGCGAGGATGTGGGGAAAGGGTACACTTGTACATTGTTGGTGGGACTGCAAATTGGTGCAACCAATTTGGAAAGCAGTATGGAGATTTCTTGGAAAGCTGGGAATGGAGCCACCATTTGATCCAGCTATTCCCCTTCTGGGTCTATTCCCTAAAGACCTAAAAACAGCATGCTACAGGGACACGGCTACATCGATGTTCATAGCAGCACAATTCACAATAGCAAGACTGTGGAAGCAACCTAGATGCCCTTCAATAGACGAATGGATTAAAAAAATGTGGCATTTATACACAATGGAGTATTACTCTGCATTAAAAAATGACAAAATTATAGAATTTGGAGGGAAATGGATGGCATTAGAGCAGATTATGCTAAGTGAAGCTAGCCAATCCCTAAAAAACAAATGCCAAATGGCCTCTTTGATATAAGGAGAGTAACTAAGAACAGAGTAGGGAAGAAGAGCATGAGAAGATGACTAACATTAAACAGGGATGAGAGGTGGGAGGGACAGGAGAGAGAAGGGAAATTGCTTGGAAATGAAGGAGACCCTCAGGGTTATACAAAATTATATACAAGAGAAAGTGAGGGGAAAGGGAAAATAATACAAGGGGGAGAAATGAATTACGGTAGAAGGGGTAGACAGAGGGGAGGGGAGGGGAGGGGAGGGGAGGGGAGGGGAGGGGGGATAGTAGAGGATAGGAAAGGCAGCAGAATACAACAGACACTCGTATGGCAATACGTAAATCAATGGAAGTGTAACTGATGTGACTCTGCAATCTGTATACGGGGTAAAAATGGGAGTTCATAACCCACTTGAATCAAAGTGTGAAATATGATATATCAAGAACTATGTAATGTTTTGAACAACCAATAAAAAAATTTAAAAAAATATGAAATCATTCATCTGAAATAAAATGTTAAATTTGTAGCTTGTGTCAGACAACATAGCAGAAATTCTATATGGCTTTGTCCTTGACATGAACATTCAAAGCCAGAAGCAGCATCTATAAATGAGAAACTTAATGAATTTTTATTATGTTGAAAACTATTCTGTATTTTGAAGAATGCTATACACTGAATGAGAAGAAACTAGATGAAGTATTTGTCTATATATATATATATATATATATATATATATATATATATATATATATATATATATATATATATATATGGCACTGGGTTTGATCTTCAGCACCACATATAAACTAATAACAAATAAAGGTCCACTGATAACTAAATAATATTTTAAAAAATACTGAGAAAGAAAACAATGAGTTTCAAAATGGCACTATCACATATAATGATATTAGAAACTCATAAGGAGCAATAGTAAGAATAATATAATTAGAAACTATAATATATACAGATCCATGGAGATGAGATTTGTGTATCTATCTACATCTGTTTTTCTATAGACTTCTGTATATGTACATACTTAGATTTGTAATTATTGATATATAAAATACAGAATTACATACTTTAAGCATATATCTTTAAAAACCTTTATTATAATTCATTCATTAATGACTCATTGTATATAATTTATGCATAAATACAGAATAACTTGTAAGGTTTTCACTTAGAGATATTTACACAATAATATTTTATGGAGTTATGGTTGTAGTTAAGTGGTGCAGAATTTGTACAGCAGGTGCAAGACCTTGGGTTTGATTACAGCAGCACAAAAACAAATGCAATAGTTTCCACTAAGGCCATTATAACATAGTGACATTTGACAGATATTTCAGTCATTTTCTTGGAAAACCACAGAATTTAGTGGGTTTCTGTGTCTCCTATATGTAGTAGAAATTTCAATGTCTGAAAACTTCTACTTGAAATATTTTTACCAATCCCCATTAATTTCTAATGTCATTAAGTTAAAACAATCAGTCATGATCCTCATGTACCTTAAGCATAATTTTTATTTAAACTTTCATTTTTTACTTTTCTTTGTTTCTACTTAGTGCCCAGCCTTTTTTACTTTGGAATTCATAAAGTCCCCAAATTATTCCTCCTGTTCAAACACCATGGTTCCAAGAACTGTAGCTGAAATATACAAACTGCCCCCTTAGGGAATCTAGACTGATTGTACTGATACATGGGCTCATCCAGGGCAGGACTTTCTTAAAAGTCAAAGCCATAAGGAACAAATTGTTATGCCTTTTATCTTTCTAAGGTTGTTGTCTAGTGAACAAACCAGTATTAAAATTTACACAAATCTAACAATGTAAGAAAACAGATTTCAAAATGACAAGGGATGCAAAAATTAAAAATAATTCTTTGGGAGAATGTAAATAGGTGTTAGAAGGAACTGATTTTTTATGTATAAAAATATCAGAAACTAAACACTGGTAATCATTTTACAACATTGTGACTACTGTATAAGCTATGGGATTGTAACCTTAAAAATTGTAAATTAGATTTTAATTATATTTTGCCAGAAGAAAAAAGTTTTTGTAAGAGGAAAAAGAAAAATGTGAAAACCATAGCAAAAATAATAATTATAAAATAATAAAAGATTTCAAAAGGCAAACAAAAATGCAAGTGATATTTGCCCAATAAATAACACTATTTCCATAATGAGAAACATTTATTTGAATATGCTACTGCCTGTATTTAATGATCAACAGTGGATTGTTTTCTTATACCTGACATATCTGTATCAGAAAAGCATGTCCGAGTAGCCATGAATATTAGCTATCTGTAATTTTAATTAATAGTTTATTTAGATAGAGCCACATTTTTTCCCAGCATCCCAATTCACCATAGCCAAATTGTGGAAGCACTTCCCATTATGGACGCAGTTCCCAATAGATGAATTGAGTAATAAAATGTGATACACACAATGGAGTTTTTAGTCAGCTATAAATAATATTATTGACAAATGTCACAATTTAAATGGACAGAAATTAACAACATCATTCTATGTGAAATAAATCAGACTGATCAAGGGTCAAATGTTTTCTTTCACATGCAGCAGCTACAGCAAAACAAAGGGAAAGGAGAGTTGGATATCATAAAGATATAGGAAAGATTAGTGGAGTATGAGGAGATTGGGTGGGAGTGACAGGAAAGGAGAATATTAAATGTAATACACACATACCACTGTGAATTCCACATTCCTGTATATGTAGAAAGCATCAACCATAAATGAATAAATAGATTAATAAAATAGATGAAGGAGAATATTGGGGGGAAATAATGAAGGGAAAAATAAGGTAATGAGAATTGAAAGGGATTAAATTAATTTAACAAAAGAGGTGAAAGCCTTATACAATGAAAAGTACACCATGCTAAAGAAAAAGAATTAAAGAAGACCTAGAAGATAGAAAGTTCTACCTTGTTCTTAAATAGGTAGAAGTAATATTGTCAAAATGACCATGCTACCAAAAGCACTATACAGATTTAATGCAATTCCAATCAAAATCCCAAGAGATTCCTCATGGAAATAGAAAAATAAATAAAAATTAATCCTGGAAAAACAGAGAGACCCAGAAGAGGCAAAGCAATTCTTAGAAGAGGAAGGCAGGTGGCATCACTATACCAGACCTTAAACTATACTTCAGAGGAATAGTAACAAAACAGTGTGGTACTGGCACCAAAATAGACAAGTAAACCAATGGTATAGAATAGAGAACACAGAGAATAACCCACATAAATACAGACATATCATACTAGACAAAGGTACCCAAAACATATTGGAGGAAAAATAGCCTTTTCAACAAATGGTACTAGGGAAAGTGCAAATCCATATGCAGCAAAATGAATTTAAGACCCTCTCTTTTATCATGCACAGAACTCAAATGAAAGTGGATCAAGGACCTAGGAATTAAACCAGAGACCCTACACCTAAGAGAAGAAAATATAGGTCCAAATCTTCATCATGCTGGATTAGGCCCCAACACCCTTAATAAGACTATTATACCATAAGAATTAAAACCAGGAATCAATAAGTGGACAGATCAAAACTAAATAGCTTCTCAGCAAAAGATACAAGCAGTGAGGTGAAGAGACATCCTACATACTGCGAGCAAATTCTTACCACTCACATGTCAGATACAGCCCTCATCTTTAGGGTACATGAAGAACTCAATCTTGACACCAAAACAAAACAACAACAACAACAAACACACACACACACACACACACACACACACAACCATATACCCAATGGATAAATGGACCAAGGAACTCAACAAGCATTTCTCAGAATATGATATACAATTGAGCAACAAATATATATGAAAAGTTTTACACAGCAATTAGAGAAATGCAAATCAAAGCTAAGACTTCATCTCCAGCCAGAATTGCAGCTTTTATGCATACAAACAATAAGTGTCGGCAAGGATGTGGGGGAATAGGCACATTGATACATTGCTGGTGGGGATGCAAATTGGTGCAGGCAATATGCAAAGCAGTATGGAGAGTCCTTGGAAATCTGGGAGTGGAACCACCATTTGACCCAGCTATCCCACTCCTCAGTCTATACCCAAAGGGCTTAAAAACAGCATACTACAGGGACACAGCCACATCAATGTTTATAGCAGCACAATTCACAATAGCTAAACTGTGGAGTCAACCTAGATGCCCTTCAGTGGATGAATGGATAAAAAAATGTGGCATATATACACAATGGAATATTACTCAGCACTAAAAAAGAATAAAAACATTGCATTTGACAGTAAAGGAATGGAGTTGGAGAATATTATGTTAAGTGAAGTTAGCCAATCCCAAAAAACAAATGCTAAGTATTTTCTCTGATATATGTGGGGTGACTCAGAGTGGGGTAAGGAGAGAGAACATGAGAGGATTAGATTAATTCTAGATAGGGAAGATGGTGAAAGGAAAATGGATGGGGAAGGGGATTAGCAAGGATGATGAAATATTATCAACATCATTATTCAAAACACATGTATGAAAATTTGAATTTGATGCCAACATACCTTATATACAAACAGATATGAAAATTGTGTTATATAAGAGTTGTAATGGAGAAAGAAATAAGTACATGTATAATGGCATGAATTAGCATGAACATACTTTTTTATACAGAGATATGAAAAATTGTGCTCTGTGTGCAATACGGATTATAATGCATTCCACTGTTGTCATGTAATTAAAAAATAAATATTTTTTTTTTAAAGAAAGTTATTGGAACCCATTGGGGACACTATAAGCCTACAGGGTAAAGATTGTAAAACCTTGAAAACACAGAGATGGAAGAGAAGATTCATGAGCAACATGAAAAACCAAGAAGAATGTGCCCCAAACAAAGATGCTACATTATTAGAATCCATGGTCAGAACATCAGGAGAAAAAAACAGAGAAGGAGTGGAGGAGGTACATAATTTTCTGTGAATTAAAGTATGATATAAGAGCAAATACAGGCAGCAGAGGATCATTTTGATAAAGAGCTACATAGCAAATACAGAAAGCAAAAGATTCCTTCAATAAGGAGATAGGAATTCTGAATAAACAAACAAACAGATATCCTTGAAATGAAAGAAATAGTAAATCAAATTAAGAACTTAATAGGCAGCATCTCCAACAGAATAGATCACTTGGAAGACAGAACCTCCGACATTGAAGGCAAAATATATAATCTTGAAAAAATGAAGTTGACCCCAGTGAAGATGGTAAGAAACCAGGAGCAGAAGATTCAAGAATAATGAGATAACACAAAAAGACCAAATTTAACAACTATTGGGATAGAGGAAGGCATAGACATCTAAACTACAAAAATGGAGAATCTATTCAATGAAATAATATCAGAAACATTTCTAAACATGTAGAATGAATTGGAAAATCAAATACAAGCAGCATACAGGACACCAAATGAACAAAATCACAACAGATAAACACCAACGCACATCATAATGAAAACGCCTAGCATGCAGGAGAAGCAGAGTATTTTAAAAGCCACAAGAAAAAGGAATCAGATTATATATGGGAGAAACAAATTGGAATCTCTGATTTCTCAACCAAGACCCTGAAAGCTACAAGAAGATCCTGCAACAACATATACCAAGCTCTGAAAGAAACAGATGCCAACCAAGAATCATACCCAGCAAAATTAAATTTTGATTAGCAATTGAATTTTGATATAGATGTTATTTTTCTGACAAAATAAAAACCTTCCAGGATACACAAAACTTGAAAGAATTTACAACTAGAAGGCCTGAACTACAGCACATACTTGGCAAAACATTCCATGAGGAGGAAATGAAAAACAATGAAAATTAGAAAATGGAAGTATCCCTCTAAATGAAAAATCTATCAAAGAGCAAGTTAAATACCAAAAATAAACAAAAAAAATAACTGGGAATACAAATCATGTATCAATAATAACCCTGAATGTTAATTTCTAAAACTCAGCAATCAAAAGACTGGCAGATTGGATTTAAAAAGAAGACCCAATAATATGCTGCCTCCAAGAGACTCATCTCATAGGAAGACACCCACATACTGAAAGTGACAGGTTGGAAAAAATATATGTCACTTGGGCTGGGGCTGGAGCTCAGCGGTAGAGTGCTCACCTAGCATGTTTGAGGCCCTGGGTTCAGTCCTCAGCACCACATAAAAATAAATAGATAAAATAAGGATGGAAACCCCTGCTTGCTTTCACAGTCCATGTGAGTGGTATGTTTTTTAATATTTATTTTTTATAGATGGACACAATATCTTTATTTTATCAAATAATGTGGACTTCAAGTGAAAGTTAATCAGAAGGCATAAAGGAGGACCTTTCATACTGCTTAAGGGAACCATACACCAACAAGACAGAACAATTATAAATATTTATGCCCCAAACAATGGAGCATCTATGTTCAAACAGAATCCTCTCAAGTTCAAGGTCCAAGTAGACTACAAGACAATAATTCTGGGTGACTTTAACACACCTCTTTTACCACTGGATAGATCTTCCAAACAAAAGCAAACAGAAATTATAGAACTGAATAATACAATCAATAACTTAGATTTAACTGACACATATAGACTATTTCATCTTTCAACAGGTGAAGACACTTTCTTCTCAGCAGCAAATGGATATTTCTCTAAAATAGACCATATATTATGCCACAAAGCAACTCTAAGCAAATACAGAAAAGTAAGGATACTAAAATGCATTCTATAAGATCATAATGGATTGAAATTACAAATCAATGATAAAAATAGAAGATTCTCCAACACCTGGAGACTAAATTATATGCTAGTGAATGAAAAATGGGTTGCAGAAAACATCAAAGTGGAGATTTAAAAATCTTGGAGGTGAATGAGAATACAGATACAACACATCAAAGTCTCTGGGACACTATGATGGCATTACTAAGAGAAAAGTTCATTGCATGGAGTTCACTCCTTAAAAAAAGAAAAAGTCAAATAAATGACCTAAAATTGCATCTCAAAGCCCTAGAGAATAAAATGAATCAATACCAAAAGCAGTAAAGAACAGAAAATAATTAAAATCAGAACTGAAATCAATGAAATTGAAACCAAAGAAGCATTTAAAAATTGACAAAATGACTGGGAATGGAACCACCATTTGACCGAGGTATCCCACTCCCCAGTCTATACCCAAAGGACTTAAAAACAGCATACTACAAGGACATAGATACAATGATTTTAGCAGAACAATTCACAATAGCCAAACTGTGGAGCCAACCTAGATGTCCTTCAATAGATGAATGGATAAAGAAAATGTGGCATTTGTACACAATGAAATATTACTCAGGAGTAAAAGAGAGTAAAATCATGGCATTTGCAGGTAAATGGATGGCAATGGAGAAGATAATGCTAAGTGAAGTTATCCAATCACCCAAAACCAATGCCCAATGTTTTCTTTGATATATGGAGGCTGACTATAGTGGGGAAGGGAGGGGGAGCATGGGAGGAATAGATGAATTCTATTCAGGGAAGAGGGGTGGGAAGGGAGGTGCCATGGGATTAGCAAGGGTGGTGGAATGTGATGGACACCATTATCCAAAGTACATGTATGAAGAAATGAATTGGTGTCAACATACTTTATATACAGAGAAGAAAAATTGTGCTGTACATGTGTAGTAAGAATTGTGATACATTCTGCTGCCAGATATTTTTTAAATTAATTAATTTTTTAAACATTTTTCAAAATGAAAAGTTGGCCCTTTGAAAAAATAAATACATTTGATAAACCCTTATCCATGCTAATGTAGAGAAAGAAAAAAATCTCCAATTACTAAAATCCATGACAAAAAAGGAATATCACCATGAACACTAGAGAAATAAACATAATTTGAAAGTATTTTGAAAATTTGAACTCTAATAAAACAGAAAATATTGAAGACATCAACAAATGTCTAGAATCATATAGTTTATCCAAACTGAGTGAGGATGATATATACAAGTTAAACAGATCATTTTCAAGCAATGAATTAGAAGACACCTTCAAAAGCCTACCAACCAAAAAAAAAAAAAAAAAAAAAAGCCCAGGACTTAATGGATACAAGACCTTCAAAGAAAAACTAACACCAACAATCCTCAAATTATTCCATGTAATTGAAAAAGAGGGAACACTTCCAAACTCACTCTATGAGGCCAATATCACCTTTATTCTAAAATCAAAGACACATCAAGAAAGAAAACTTCAGACTAACCTCTCTAAAAAACAGATGCAAAAATTCTCAATGAAATTCTGGCAAATAAAATACAAAAAAATATCAAAAAGATGGTGCATCATGATCAAGTTGAATTCACCGCAGGGATGCAAGTTTGGTTAAACATACAGAAATCAATAAATGTAATTCATCGCATCAGTAGATTTAAACATAAGAATCATATGATCATCTCAATAAATGCAGAAAAAGTTTTGGACAAAATACAGCACCTCTTCTTGTTCAAAACACTAGAAAAACTAGGGATAACAGGAACTTACCTCAACATTGTAAAGGCTGTCTACACTAAGGCCCAGGCCAATATCATTCTAAATGGAGAACAACTGAAGGCATTCCCTCTAAAATCTGGAACAATACAGGGATGCCCTCTCTCACCATTTCTATTCAACATAGTTCTTGAAACACTGGCCAGAGCAATTAGAGGAAAGAAATTAAAGGAATAAGTATAGGAAAAGAAGAAATTAAATTAGCCTATTTGCTGATGATATAATTCTGTACCTAGAAGACCTAAAAAACTCAACTAGAAAACTTCTACAACAAGAATTCAGCAAAGTAGCAGGATATAAAATCAACACCCATAAATCAAAGGCATTTCTGTATATCAGTGACAAATCCTCTGAGGGAGAAATAAGGAAAACTACTCCATTCACAATATCCTAAAAAAATTAAGATACTTGGGAATCAACAAAAGAGGTGAAATTCTATACAATGAAAACTATGGAACACTAAAGAGAAATCAAAGACCTTAGAAGATGGAAAGATTCAACTTGATCTTGAATAGGCAGAACTAATATTATCAAAATGACCATATTACCTAAGCACTATACAGATTTAATGCAATACTGATCAAAATCCCAATGGCATTCTTCATGGAAATAGAAAAAGCAATCATGAAATTCATCTGGAAAAATAAAGACCCAGAATGGCTAAAGCAATTCTAAGCAGGAAGAGTGAAGGAGGAGGTTTCATTATACCAGACCTTAAACTATACTACAGAGCAATAGTAACAAAAATAGCATGGTATTGGCACCAAAACAGGCCGGTAGACCAATGGCACAGAACAGAAGACACAGAGACCAACCCACAAAATTACAACCACCTTATACTTGAAAAAGGGGCCAAAAATTGCACTGGAGAAAGGATAGCATCTTCAACAAATGGTGCTGGGAAAACTGGAAATCCATATGCAACAAAATGAAATTGAACAGCTCTCTCTAACCATGTACAAGACTCAACTCAAAGTAGATCAAGGACCTAGGAATCAAACCAGAGACTCTGCATATAACAGAAGCAAAAGTAGGCCCTAATTTTCATCATGTGGGATTAGGACACAACTTCCTTAATAAGACTCCTATAGCACAAGAATTAAAACCAAGAATCAATAAATGGGATGGATTCAAACTAAAAAGCCTTTTATAAAAAAAAAAACAATAGAATAGCCTACTTCCTGGGAGCAAATCTTTACCCCTCACACATGAGATAGAGCACTAATCTCCAGGGTATATAAAGAACTCAAAAATCTTAACACCAAAAAAAAAAAAAACAAATAACCCAATCAAGAAATGGGCCAAGGACCTGAACAGACACTTCCCAGAAGAGGATATACATATAAATTAGTACACAAATATGTGAAAAAAAAATGCTCATCATGTCTAGCAATTAGAGAAATGTAAATCAAAACCACTGTAAGATATCATACCACTCCAGCCAGAATGGCAGCTATAATGAAAACAAACAACAGCAAGTGGTGGCTAGGATGTGGGGGAAAAAGGCACACTCATACATTGCTGGTGGGACTGCAAATTGGTGCAGCCATATGGAAAGCATTATGGAGATTCCTTGCAAATCTGGAAATGGAACCACCCTTTGACCCAGCTATTCCTCTCCTCGGAATTTACCCAAAGGAAAGCAGCACACTACAAGGACACATCCACATCAATGTTTATAGCAGCACAATTCACAATAGCTAAACTGTGGAGCCTACCTAGATGCCCTTCAGTGGATGAATGGATAAAAAAAATGTGGAATGTATACACAATGAAATATTACTCCAAACTAAAAGAGAATAAAATCATGGCATTTGCCAGTAGATGGATGGAGTTGGAAAATATTAAGTGAAGTTAGCCAATACCCAAAAAGCAAATGCCAAATATTTTCTCTGATATATTGGGGTGACTCTCAGTGGGGTAGGGAAAAAGATCATCGGAGGATTAGATTAATACTAGATAGGGAAGAAGGGTAGGAGGAAAATGGATGGTGAAGGGGATTAGTAAGGATATTGGAATGTGATGGTTATCATTATACAATGATATAATCGACATGATTATTAAAAAGACATGTAGGAAGGCTTGAATTGGGTGTCAAAATACCTTATATACAAAGAGAGATGAAAATTTATGGTATTTATGTGTAGTAAGAATTATAAGGCAGAAAGAAATGAGTACATGTATAATGGCATAAATTGATGTGAGTATACTTTATATACAGAGATATGAAAAATTGTGCTCTATGTGTGTAATAAGGATTATAATGCATTCAACTGTTATCATGTATTTAAACAATAAAAACAATATATATAAAATTAAATCATGACCTAAAAAAATCCTAAAAAAAGAAAAAGAAAGAAATTGTGAGATAGGATGCATGTGGTGCTACACAACTGATATATCCAGTGGTCTAGAGGCTGAGGCAGGGGATCACAATTGTGAAGCTGACCCCAGCAACTGAGTGAAACCCTGCCTAAACTTAAAAAAAGTAGGCAAAAGTAATTTTAAATTTAAAAAAAATTAAAAAAATATTTTTAAGTAAAATTTAAAAACTGCTGGGGATATAGTTCAATAATATAATACCCTGGAAATTCCATCCAGAAATAACCATTTCTGGCAATCAGCCACATTTTGTTTGCCATACTGCATACAGTTTGATCAATACTATGAAACACCATCTCAGTTTTATATCAATGTCACATAAATGTCACATTTCACATATAAGCATACTTAAATAGTACATCAGCAGAATTTGAAAAAAAATACAAATTCAGATAAGCACATAAAAGACTGAATTACATATCCTGAGTATAGATGATAGGACTCCTCATTATAAAGAGGACAGCTTCCCTCAGGTTCATCTATGATAACACCCCATCAAAATTTCACCATGATTTCCTTTTCATTGAAGAAGGGACCAAAGCAAACAGTTTGAAAATTCTCCTGGAAGGTTGAATTGATATGAAATTAGCCAAGAATTCTGAACTCTAAGAGCAAAAGCAGGAGCTATCATTACCAGGCACTAATGCATGTTATAAAATTTGAGGACCAAAAAAATCACAATGCATAAATTTTATAGATGACTCCACATGTATGTAAATGTCATTTTTATTATGAAGTGCAAGGAAAAGGCCTAGCTAAATGCAGCCATCTCCAGCAGAGGATTTGATGTGAATGAACAAGACAACCCAACGTGAAGGGAGGAGTGGGAACTAGAGGCGCAGAGCACTAGTAGGGCTTGGGTGCAGGATGTGCATGGTACTGGATTAAACTCCAGCATCCCAAAGCAGCACATATTGAGTAGGATTATGTTTCAAAATTATACCAGAATAGTAGGATCATGGATTCCCTTCACACATGGATACACCAAATAAACACCTACTTCTGTTTTGAGTCCCTTTTAAATAAAGTTATAATGGACTGAGAGACCTATGCATCGGACCACTCAGAAAATTTCTACCATCCAAAGGACAGGCAAAGTTGGGGGACACATGGGCATTAGTCCTGCCTTGAGCAATGTGCCACATAATTGGGACAGAATACCAAAATCCAGTGTCACCCAGAGTAGAGGAAAACTGATTGGCCTCACAAATGGAGCACATGGGACATGAAATGGTAGCTGGAAACAGAATTTGTCTGGTGCTCATAGAAGAAAGAGCTGGATATACACAAGTATCAGGATAAGAGAAACGGGGTGATTTTCGATGGCTGTGGAGGGTCATGAGCTTTATCCATGGGACAATGTCAGAAGGGGAGCGAGATCAAGGGTCCCAGTTTATCCCTAGAAGGGATTTGCAACATGATCTGCAACCTGTGGTTGCTAACAGTTGAGCTCCTCCCTAGCCAGTCACTAAGGATAGACAGGACAATTGCAGCCCACCCAGCAGCCCTGCCTGAGCCCTCTCCCCCCTACCTCAGTAATAACTCCAGGTCTAGCCAGTTCTTTCTGGAAGAAGGATCTCCAGGCACTCAGGGTCCCAATATTTTTCCCATTCCATGGACTCCATCCTAACCCACCAAGCTTTGAGAGCAGTGCCAACTGTGCATGTGCATATCTCAGAAAGGAGGGGCTTCACATTAGTGTGCAAGCACTTACCTGGACTATGATACCCCCTCCCAGGAGGAAAGGAAAAGCTGCCAAAAGCACAGCTCCCTGTTTCTTTCTAGAATAGGCTCACACCACCTTCTTGCAGTGAGCACAGGCAGCCTGGGTTCTAACCAATTCCATCAGGAATTCAGCCCCCAGCCAAGTAGGACAGGTTCTCAGTCAGAATGCAGCTGTGGGAAAGGCTCCTATCAAACAGTCAAAGGAACCAGTCCTCCAATGACATGGATATGGAAAAAGAGACCTGCTCACATGGGGCTAGAATATAAGCTCAGTGCAGCCATTTTCAAAATAGCATGGAGTTCTTTAAAAGCTAACAAAACAACAACAACTCTGGATGCATTCCCAGAGGAACTTGAACTTGTGTGTTAATAAATGGCTGCATGCCCATCACTGTTCCAGGATCCACAGGAGCCAGGACGAGGGAACTTCTGAAGTGGCTCTGGCTAAGGAGACTCCTCCCAGCCGCAGGGCAGTCACCTACTCCCCTAAGAAACTACCACCCCTAAATGCACCTGCTCATAGGTCAACAGGTGGCGGATATGTACCAGATGCGCAGGAGACCTCAGATGTGCCAGTTGTGGGATCATCATGTCAGGCAGAGCCAAAACAGGACCAGGAAAATATCACAGAGGGCATGAGACCCCTAGGACATGCAGTCCACAGGGGGGACACTCAGCCCAAAGACATTCTGACAAGGTGTCTGACCTGGCAGAGGAAGGGAGAATACACATGCACAAATACACACACAAAAAAACACACACACACACACACACACTTTTTCAAATGTCAAGTGGTTTTTGGTGTACTTTTCTCTCATGTGAAATGCTCATAAACAGAAAACAAAACCTTTGTTTCTTATTTTATTACAGTGGGGAGGAAAAACTGTCACTGGAAATGGGAACAGGGGACTGGAATTTGCGAAATTCATTGATACATGTGTACAAGTTTCCTCTGGAAGACAGGGTTGTGGATCTGACACTTTGCTTCCCTTACATTTAGAACATTCAGGGGGACCCAGGCAGGAGGGCCACACCTGTAATCCCAGCCACTCCAGTGGCTGAGGCCCAAGTTAAAGGCCAGCCTCAGCCTCTGTCTCAAGATAAATGATTAAAAGTACGAGGGATGTAGCTCTGTTGGAAAGAACCTCTGCGTTCAATCCACTATGCTCCCCATGCCCCCCCAAAAAAGAAAGAAAACCTCAGGAGGGAGAAAACCCTGAGACCCCTGCAGATCCCAGCCCACTTGAGTAGGAAAAGGGCCCACAGACTGGTGATTCTCATGGTCCCAACACTCTGAAATCCAGCACAGAAGAAATTCAGGGAGGAGACTTGAGCTGCCAATTTGTACAGGAGATACCCATGTGTTTAATAATGAGAATAAAAGAATCCAACATCTTTAGAAATGTAAACTAAAGAGAAAATGAAATAGTATCAATGAAGATAAGAAACCATAGAATTCTAATAAACTTAAGGAGTTTAAGTGCTTCTTAACTATTTGTGGAAACTGTTTTGCCATTAAAGACACTTGATAATCCCCAACCAGAGTGCACTTACACAAATCAGTTGACAGGATAATACGTCAATAAAAATGGGATATTCAGATTAAAAAATGGTATAAAATACCATGGGTCAGTTTTACACGGTGCCATATGCGTGTGGTATTATGTATAACTCTGATGCACTAATAAACAATCCAGCATGCTTTACTCTTAATGGAAGCATTCAGTCCTAAAATTCATCTACAAAGTTAAATATATGTAAACTTAGCCAAGAAACTTTTGAATTATAAGAACAAAAAATTATAAGAGCAAAAAAAAAGTTATTACCCAACATGTGCATTGGGAAGCTGTACTGATACAATTGTCATCGAGGAATCACGACATCAACAGTGTCCACCCACGAACCCATGTGGAAGTGAGAATCATACACTTAATTGCAACGGAAAAGTCATTATCAATTAAACCATAAGAAGCCAATCTCAGCAACTTAGTTAGACCAGCGGGCAGAATAAAAACTAAAAACTACCAGGGACATGGCTGAGTGGTAAAGCACCCTTCTGTTAACTACAAAACAAACAAACAAACAAAAACAATAAAACAAACTCCACAAAACTAGCTCAGGAATAAGCGAGGTCCCTGTACACCGCAGCTCCTCTCCTGCAGGAAAATGGTGTTTGGGGATTTGAGTTTTTATTATTATTATTTTTTTTTTTTTATTTTTGGGTACCGGGCATTGAACTCATTGGCCCTCGACCACTGAGCTCCATACCAAGCCCTATTTTGCATTTTATTTAGAGGCAGGGTCACACTGAGTCTCTAAGTGCCTCACCAAGTTGAAGAGGTTGGCCTTGACCTCCCAATCCTCCAGCATAAAACGCCCTCCCCCAGCCTCTGGGATGACAGGTGTGCGTCATTTCGCGGCTTGGAAATTGGATTCTCCCAGTGGTCCCACCTGTCAATCACCACAGCCCAGGAAGACACCAGGCAGCAGCGCTCAACTGCCACATAGGACCTGACAAAGGGCTGAGGTTGCCCCCAAGGGATGGGGAGGCCGAGGGGTCTCTGCCACTGTCACACTCCCCACCCCGCTGGCCAGGGGGACTGAGGGGCGCTGTCCCCAATGGGCTCAGGCCTGTGTACACAGAGAGTGCCCTGAGTCAGGGTCACCCAGCTCAGGTTCTCACCACAGCCTGTCCTGCCAGACAGCCTCCTTGCCCCTCCTCCCTCCTGAGCCTTCCTGTCCAGGCACCAGGTGCCACTGCACACTCACCATCTCCTGGTGCCCAGCAGCCAAGCCTGTCATGGAGAGCTTCAGCCTCTGCATGTCAGGGCCTCCCGGGATCCCAGGCACGAAGCAAAGCCTGGAGGCCAACTGCAGGAGTCCTGGAACCGCAGATCACGGAGAAATAAATCCCAAACCAGCGGGGAGGCCCGCCCCCTGCTCGCTGGCTGCGCTCAGGATTGGACAGCGCTCAGCACCAGGACTTCCGATTGGACAGGGCGTCAGTCAGTCTCCGCTCTCCCCCCCACCCCGCCCCTCCAGCCCAGTGAGCCTTCTTTTTGAGTGACAGCGGGCTGATATCTGCTCCAGGAAAGGAGGAGGCCAAAATGGCAGGGTTTGGGTGCAGCTGTTTTCTTTTTTTTCTTTTCCTTTTGAGGTCTGGGCATTGGGTTAGGGTCAGGGAAGTTCTGTTGGGTTTTGATGTTAGGAAGTTGAAGTCACTTCTTGAAAGTTTCATCACCTGGACCTCCTCCTATAATAAGACCACCCAAAGCATCTTCAGGAGGCTGACTTATACTCTCTTTATCTGTGCAAAATTCTCCAAGTAGAACTGGCCTTTCGCCCAGTAGGAACTGCCTAGTGCATCATAGCCAGCACTGGTGGAGGCTCACTGGGGAACTGGCAGGTGCCTGGAGGAGTTTACCACCCAACTGGCAGCGTGAGAGCTCATGTTACTCCAGCTGAGTTGAATCTATCTCGAGCCCATTTTGAGGCTGTAGAATGAGTAAGGCGATCAGCACAGAAGAGACCCCCAGAGAGCAGACCTGGGTAAACCCCAGCTGCACCCAGGCTCCTTCACTCTCTGGCGAACTGGGGGTTGAATTCAGAGGCCTCGACCTCTGAACCCCTTCCCCAGCCCTAGCTTGAAGTTTATTTAGAGACAGGGTCTCACTGAGTTGCTTAGCACCTTGCTTTGGCTGAGGCTGGCTTTGAATTTGCCATTCCTCTGCCTCAGCCTCCCTAGCCTCTGGAATGACAGGTGTGTGCCACATTTTTTTTTTTTTTACCTGCGGTGGCCACAGGATAACAGCCTTACACAGATCAAGGCCACCCTGTGTCCCGACAGTCCCCTGGATCCCAGGTAATGGGATCCTGCCTCCTCCTAAAACCAGAGACACCCTGCCCAGGTGCACATCCTTAGTATCAGCTGAATACTCTGCACTTGACAAGAAAAAAGAAACAACAAAAAGACAGACCCTACCTGCTTGTCTTGATGCAAACAAAGTCAATGTGTTTCCAAAGACAGCTCTGGTCTTGTCCCCCCAATTCAGTGGTGCAAAAAGTCACATAATACAGAGAAGACTTCTCCTTAAGAGGGGCTCAATGGTCTCTCTCTCTAAGGAAAAACAATTTGCATTTGATTGGGAGTCCAGGAAAGACAACTCCAGGTTTTCCTAATTTGGTAAATAACTCCATAGACTCCAATGCACCCGGCTCCTCTCTTTGTTAACCATAGAGGCCTCGAGATTACCTGACCCCTGGGACCCCTGCACCTGCAGATGAATGGGGCGGTCCTATCTTCTCCATGCGGCGCCCTGAACCTCCACCTTCTCACAAGATTCCAACACCTTTGGCAGCATCCAATAGGGGAGTGCTTTAGTAAATTCTGGAATGTACCTAAAGACATTTCCTTATCTGGCTAAGATGCTATCAAGTTGGATCCATGGTCTTTTTAAGTACTTTTTATCTTTTTCTGTTTTATTCATCCTTTTTAGTTATACATGACCATAGAGTCAATTTGATAAAATTATCCAAACATAAAATATACCTATATACCTTATTCTCCTTATATATATATTCTCCTTATATATATTATAGATTTGTTGATCTATTGATGGAATCTTTCCTACACAAGGCATGTATGTGTTTTATTTAAAGTCTTAAATAATAGATTGATATTTTAAACAATCTGCAGCTACATATTGAAATATAACAGTCATCAGAAAATCATGTATGTGAAGCTAGATCATTTCATGTCTCTTTAGAACATGTAGATCTATAATAATTTCATCAATAATTGTGAGGATTAGGCCAAAAATACTGAACAAGTGGGTTCCAACCGGTTAAAGAAGGCTCTCTGTGGAGCTGGGCATGGTGGTATTTGCCTCCAGCAGCTTGGAAGGCTGAGGAAGGGGGGTCATGAGTTCAGAGCCAGCATCAGTGAAAAAAAATCTACTAAGCAGATCAGTGAGATCCTGTCTCTACATAAAATAGGGATAGGGATGTGGCTCAGGGTTTGAATGCTCCCGAGTTCAATCTTCATCATCGTACCCCCCCCCAAAAAAAAAGAAGACTGTCTGGGGAGTGAGTCTCAGGCTTTGGATTTATAACAGCTTTCACGGAGGTTCTAAAGTGTAGAACTAGTAGAGAATAAGTGTTATGGGCCAAGCTCTGGGTTGGATGTGCATGCATTTGAATCCAGGCTTTTATATACATCTATATATATTATAGATTTGATGTTGATCCATTGATGGAATATTTCCTACACAAGGCATGTATGTGCTTTATTTAAAGTCTGAAATAATACTTTGATATTTTAAATAATCTGCAGCTATGTATTGAAAAATAACAGTCATCAGAAAATCATGTATGTGAAGCTAGATCATTTCATGTCTCTTTAGAACATGTAGATCTATAAGGCAAGATAGTAAGAGAAACAATAAAACTGAAACATTCATGAACTTGGGATGCCATTTAAAAATCTGAGGTGAATGTTGGTCCACAATCTGACTTCCATAACAAGACCCCTACAGCACAAAAATTAAAAATCAAGAATAAATAAAGGGGATAGATTCAAACTAAAAAGCTGCTTCTCAGCAAAATAAACAATAATGTGAAGAAAAAACCTACAGATTTTATACAAATCACTTCAGTCAGAATGGCAATCATTAATAATACAGGCAACAATAAATGTTGGTGAGGTTGTGGCTAAAAAGGAACACTCACACATTGCTCATGATATTGACTCCAAATTGCTGCAACCACCATGGAAAGCAGTATGGAGACACCTTTCTTCAACAGATGAGTGGATAAATAAAATGTGATATATGTATATATATATAATTCCCCCCACCAATGGAATATTACTTAGCTTTAAAGATGAATGAAACTATGCCATTTGGTGGTAAAAGGATAGATTTGAAGAATATCATGCTAAGTGGAATAAGCCCCACCCCCCCACACACACAAACACAAACACAAAGGCCAAATGTTCCCTCCAATAAGTGTATGCTAATTCACAATGGGGGTGGGGAAGAATAGTTATTAAGATTAAGTAGAGAGGATTGCAGGAAGGGGAGGGAATATGGGGATAGAAATGAGAGTAGAATGAAACAGACATTACACATAATACATAATATATATAGATGCTAAAGCACTCAACAAGGGTGGGGGAGAGAATAGAAATTCAGTGGATTAGACAAAGTTGGATTGAAGAAAAGAAAAGGGAAATAGGAGTACAAATGACAGTAGAATGAATCAGACACAACTTTTCAATGTTTTTATATAAATAGACCACCAGGGAAGGTCCACACCATGTACACCTCAAGAATGGAATGCAAACTAAAATGAGTTTTACTCCATGTATAATATGTCAAAATTTGCTCTACCATCATGTATAACTAAAAAGAGTAAGAAATTTTAAAAATAACAAGGGAAAATTTGTAAATCGAGAAGGTTTGGGAGTTAAAAACTCTTCACTGAATGATAATGTCATTAAGGTTAAATAAAAGTATAAAAGAGTACCTTGAGCCCATACAAAACAACAATGGTAAATAGAGTTGCCCAAGTCAGTCTGAGCAACTAGCTATAATCACAAAATTTTTGGTTTACATCTCTTTTCTATTTGTTTTACAAAGCAGCACAAGAACAATACTTACAAGTTGAGCAGAGAGGAAACTTTACATAGCAGTGTTATGAATACTATGAATAGTGCTGTGGGCACTCAAAGCATTCTTAATTTCCTCCCCCATGCAATAAAAAATCATGCAGTTGAAAGATACGCTACTTACTGATTAGATAACACATACATGTGTTTGTGACATTCAGTATGTGGGCAACTGCTCAACTTCGCAGGTCAGATCCAATAGATAAGGAAGACACTCTCTTAAAACAAGACAGTGTTTCTTTGAGTAATACTATGAAAGCAAGAGAGAAAGCAAAAGTGAAAGACACAGGCAACTGTATTGCCAGACTAGAAAAACCCAACCACTGAACCTATGTATGTACTGGGGAGTCCCAAAGAGCTTTTCAGTGTCCTGAATGGTAAGTGCTGGGAAGACCATCCTCTCTGCAGGTGAGAATCTGAAGTCTTGTTCTACCTTGTATTGAAAGTGACGCCAAATAAATACAAGTTGGAACAAAGAAAACTTCATTCTAACATCTTGCATGACCTGGTGATCCCCTGAAGAACACCAAGTCCTCCTAAGAACAGGTCAGATCCTAGAGGAGGGAGTGATAGCCTTGATATGACTAAATAAATTGGGATTCCAATGAGTGAGCCACCCAGCCAGATGCATTGAGAAATCAGCATTCTTTATGTGTTTATTCAAGGACTTCAGACATCATTCAATCAAGAAAAGGGAAGATCTTTAATATTTTCCTTAGACCACTAGGACTGAAACGTCCCTCCTGTCCATATAAACAGTTTAAACTCTCATATGTAAAACGAAGCCAGTTTTCTGCATAAAATAATGTGGAGATAAGCATGAAACCTAGGTATTTACGCTTTGGAATAAAGAGTGGTGTGAATATTATTCTCCTAGAACTTATCATTATATTTCAATATTTATTTTCCCAAATAAAGTTAAATGAAATGTTGGTGGGTGGTGTTTTTTTGACCCAAAAGGCTCACATATGAAGAGAATATTGTGTTTTTACTTTTTGATCAGGACTTGTAGATGAGAGTCTAGAGGTTTATTTCAATCAAAATTGTGTTTCTCTCTCTGTGGTGTCATGGGCTCTTGGAGCTATAAGATCTGAGGAGGGACAGGGTTCGTTTATAGTATCTTATAATTACTGGGTTGCAGAGGGTTCTGGGAGACCATGACACATGCTATCTATCGTATGATCCAATAAATATAACAAACATTATATTGTAAGTTATTAAGTAGAACCAAAAGGTCTACAAGATCAAAATATATAATGAAATAAAAAAATGTGGTTGCATAAATGCTCCTATAGTATGTCTTTTTCTTTCTACACTCATCATTTTACATGTTTCTAGTTACACTTTTCTACTGGGTATCCAAAACTAAAGAAGTGGTCCCAAATTGTGATGTTTCCTACACTAGAGGTGGTATAGTCACCTCAGTGATGAACGTCATAGAATTCATGAGGAACTGCATGATGTCTTCAGTGCAACAGTCAGAATGGGCCTATGGACCATGTGGATTCCCCAGGAAACATTAAGACTATTTCCCCCTTCAGCAACCCTCCTTTTTTGCCTGAATACGCACATTAGCTCCTAGTATCTTGGGTCTTTCTCCTCTCCCTCATTGGGATCTTGTATAACTCTCCAGAGTTGTAGATCCCTTAGGGTGTACTGCTACTCTATAAGTGAAATAATTCAAACTAGGGATATCTGGGCATTATTTTAGTATCCCTAGGTCCTTCCTGTAACTCTCTTAATTTTCCCATAATTACAAACAAGAGAGTATATAATTTACATAAATAATATTCTCCAAATAATACTTGATTATACATATGAAATAATAAATGGAGATGTTATAGCATTATTTACCCAATAGAATGTTTTACTATTGCATCGATCCACTAGCAAAGTGAATAGTGGGAGACGTGTGACCTAATAACATCATTAAATGCATGAGAAGGTTAACATTAAGAAATTCACACTTTATTTAGTAACAAATTGCATCTGTAATGAAACATAAGTAAAAATGCTCTGTACAACGGGCATGGTGGACCATGCCATGACCCTAGGGACATGAGAAGCTTTGCAAGTTCAAAGTCAGGCTCCATAACTTAGTGAGGCCCTATACAACTTAGCAAAACCTATCACTAAATAAAAAAAAAAAGAAAAAAATTTGAGGATGTGGTTTACTGATTAAGTGTCCCTAAGTTCAAGGGGCTCTGAAAATTTTAAATTTTAAATTTCATATAAATCTTAAGAGACTTCTGAAATAATCAACTCTGAGAATTATTATTTTCTCCAGTTGTGAAAAATGAGACTCTTTAGTAATTGTTGATTCATACTAAAATTATATCCTTTTAGGGATGCACAATACTATACTTGTATTTCCTTATTTCTACAATATCAGCTAAAGATGTTAAGAAAATTTTCAGCAAATGTCAAAAGCAATTACCCATATTCTACATTTAAATGATTTTTTCCACCTAGGTCCCAAATACTTCAAGGGATGGGCTATAGATAAGAAACTTACTACAATCTTTATATTTGTGAAGGTATTTTTGTAAATATTTTGCTGTTATCTAAGGTACACACTTTGGACAAATTCTACTCCATATTTGCTACAGATATGAGGTCAGAAATTCAAAAATATCCGAAATTTGAATACAGTCTTGGACACATTCTTTAGGTTTCTATATGCTATAAATCCTGCAGTGTTTTAAAAATGTTTGATCAATGGCCAAAAGCTTTGCAAAAATTTTTCCAAATGTCCTCTCACTCGTATGAATTCTGAGGTGCTGAGTAGGGTGTGAACAACTATTGGAGACTCTGTCACCTATTTTACATTTATATGATTTCTGTGCTATCATATCTCTGGTGTGAAATAGTGTTGAACTACTGTGAAATAGGGTTGATTCATCCTTAAAGACACTGATGCAATATTTTCATTGTAAAACTTCTCTCCAGTATAAAATCTATAATGTTTAGTAAGATGTGATCTTCAATATTAAAAGCTTTGCCATTCTTCACATTTATAGGACTTCTCTCTAGTATGGGTTCTCTGTGTCGAGTAAGTGATGATTGTTGATCAAAAGCTTTGCCACATTCTCTACATTTGTAGGGCTTCTCTCCAGTGTGAATTCGCTGGTGCTGAGTAAGTGATGATATGTGATTAAAACTCTTGCCACACTCTTTACACTTGTAGGGCTTCTCTCCAGTGTGGATTCGCTGGTAATGAGTAAGTGATGATTTTTTACTGAAACTTTTGCCATACACTGTACATTTGTAGGGCTTCTCTCCAGTGTGGATTTCAGGTGCTGAGTAAGTACTATGTTTTGATTAAAACTTTTGCCACATTCTTTACATTTGTAGGGCTTCTCTCCAGTGTGGATTTGCTGGTGCTAAGTGATGATTTTTTACTGAAACTCATGCCACACACTGTACATTTGTAGGTCTTCTCTCCAGTATGAATCCTGTTGTGGCGATCAAGATTTGAGTTTCTATTAAAACTCTTGCCACACACTTTACACTTGTAGGGCTTCTCTCCAGTATGAATCCTGCTATAGCAATCAAGTTGTGAATTTCTATTAAAACTTTTGGAACATACTTTACATTTGAAGGGCTTTTCTCCAGTATGAATTCTCTGGTAATTTTTTAGGCTTGGTTTTTGACTGAAACCTTCGCAAAATTGTTTACATGTGTAGGGCATCACTCCAGGGTGTGTCCACTAGTGACAAATAAGATTGGAGCTTTTAGTAGAAGTTTTGTCACATTCTTTGCATTTGCATGGCATATCTCCTGTATGAACACTGTGATGTTGAGTAAAGTTCTTCAGTGCATTGCATTCTTCACATTGGTAGGTCTTCTCTGCAGAATAAATTTTTTGGTGTTGATTAAGAGTTGAAAAAACTTTTAAGGCTTTCCCACACTTTTTACATTTACAGGTCTTTCCTTCAGTATAAATCCTCTGATACTTAACAAGTTGTAAATTTTCACTAAAAGTTTTTCCACATTCTTCAAATTTGTAGAATTTATCACTGTCATAGTATCTGCTGTGTTTAAAAAAATATATCAAAACAATTTGCCTGCTCAATATCTTCTATATTTATAGGGCTCTCTTTCTCTAAAAATTTTCTTGTATTAAGCAAACTCTGCACTGTGGTTAAGAGCCCTTTCACATATCTTACACTGGCAGGTTTTGTCTTGGCTATGAATATTTTAATGAAAACTAGTTTTTGATCTCTGAAGCAAGACTTTCCTACATTTTTCATCTTGGTAAATTTCCTTTAGAAAATGACTAGGATTTCTCTATGGTCATAATTTTTATCACCAATGTAAATATACTGTTCATTACTCAGGGTAGAGACATGGCTTATTGTGTTACTTCTAGCATTATCTATACAGTGCACTTTCCAGAAATCTGTATCAGAATTGTCATTGAGCAATAGTGGGGAAGTAGAAACTTTTCTACAATTCTTAATATTGTCCATTTGGGCACAAGGAGAAATTAAACTCTTGTTTCAGAAAAATGGACATTTTATAAGGAAACTCCCAAAAGGATCACTTTTAGAAATATCTTTTGTGTGCAAATGTTTGACTGGAATTTTATATTAGAGGTACTTTTATAATTGGCCAAGTTAAAAACTGATGCATGGACTAGATTTCAAATTTTCCACATTGCCTTTCAGTTCAAAAAGGGCTGTGTATTTATTCTTAAAGACATATAAAACTCCTCAAAATAATTGGAATACATTGAATTTTTGATTCAGATATTAATTGCACTGGTGTCTTTTGACCATAAAATTTTTATCATAAATAGGGACTACTGATTGATTTTGTCTATTATAATACAATTTTTGAACTTTACTCTCACCTATATTTTCCAATTGTTTCCTTTGTCGTAAATAGTAAAAGTCACACTTTCCATATCTTTATTCTCTATCTTTTATTCCCTGCTCTGGTAAAATTTGTCGAGGATGATGAGAAGTCATGGCTGTAATAAATAAAAATAACAAATATTTTTACTTACTGTACTGGGCTGAGTATATTTTGCAAACCTAAGAAATTACAGCAAAAAAAAAAAAAACATCAGCAGGGGAGTGGATTACTGTAGAAATATATAAATCAAATAAAAATATACACAGAAATTACTTTGAAGATTTTCCTAATCATCTATGTGTTCACAGTATCCAAGATGAGTACATTACTGTGGAGAGTAATATAGTAGAGAAAAATACATTGTGTTACACAAAGATTTTCCTCCTTCTGAATATATTTTCAAAATCTACCAACTTTCTTCTGTTTCATTAAAGATAAAAGTATGAAACATGTGAATATTTGGGGACTGTTCAAAAAGGGGTTGCTACTTACCAACAGAAAAAAAAACATGGCTAAATCAACTGTAAGCAAAGTTATGAATCACTCAAAAGGAATAGTCAATTATCATTTAAAAGAAGTTTACTGAACTAAACCAACATACAAAAAAACAGAATAAAAATTAGTCAAGAATTGTTAACAGTAATAAGCAGAAAATGTATGTTTAAAGACTCTCTTTAGAAAACGTCTGAAAGAGTCAGGGGTGGTTGTATGTAGCAACATAGGAGGTTGAGCTAGAGGATCAAAATTTGAAGGCCAAAGTAAAAAATGCAAAGTGTTAAATCGCCCTTTAGTTCTCTTTCCAGTACTAATAAACACATCTCGGAAAATAGAAAAAAAATGAAACATCCAAGCAGCTCAGTTTTCTCCAAGTTGTAAAGACTCAAAGTAGGCTTTAATCCAAGTTTTTAATCTCAGAATACTGAGAGCATCCAAGAGAAAAAGATGGGTCACCAAGAAATGTGTAACTATATAATTGTGAAATCCTTAGTAGAATCTTCACAACACAGGAAGGAATTAGAGTCTATCTATATTCAAGGGATGAAAGAATAAAATTATCAACCAAGACATTATATTCACAGCTACTACCTTTCAAAAGAGAAGAAAAATGAAGACTTTAAACATAAAAACACTCACTATTCATCAACACTGGATCTGTTCTCCAAAAAGTACTAAAGGTAATCTTTCATAATAAAATGTAAGTGCACAGCATCATAAGTCATATGAAATTTTAAACATGTCTTGGCAAAACAATTCTATTTTATTGTAATGATGGGTCATAAAACATGTAATTTTGCAATAGAATTTGAAATAAAAAAGCATAACAACAATACTGTCAAAAGGCATATATACCTGTAACAATAATATAATTTTAAAAGAACACATAAATATATTCAGTTTTTTAATAAAGTGATATCAAGTTGATACTCATACAAAGAATGAGTAGCAGATTCTTCATTTTTAGAGTTTTTTGTTGGCAAATGAAAGATTATAAAATTCTGATCAAAACAAAACTTGGATATCTGAATTAACTCTAAATATTGCAAGTGTAGGTAGTCTACAGGTAAATCTAAGTCTAAGAACACACACATACTGAAAGCAAAAGGATATAATAATGACACATACAAAAGTGATCAAACAAAAACTGGGCTGTCTAAATTATAGTACACAAAACATAGTTTAAAACAGTTATAGGACATAGAAAGCATTGTAAATTAAAAAAAAAAACTTTGAAAAAAGACAAAAGAGAGAAAAGTACCCTTTCCCTAGGTTCTGAATTAAGAGTAAATACATTCGCTACGTACTTCATACTTCCCAAACACACAAAGAAAACACTGAGAGGGTTGAATGAAAACAAAGAATCACTGTCATACTAAGAGACATCAATCCCACTTACTGAAAAGGGAAATACAGTGAAGCAAAATGGTGATTGCAAAGCATAAGAATTTGAAAATATTTTGAAACTACTATAGAATTATAGAATCCCTGTTCTTAATCACAAGTGGGATATTATGCTGGTTAGATCAATTCTATATATAAAAACAAAGGTTAATAAATATTTAAGTGATAGTTATTTTGTAACAAACATGGAATAAATATTTGAAGTCAAAAGTGGTAGGGATTTTCAAAAATCCCTAAATATGTGTCACTTGATTGAACACTCTTGGGCATGTTGTTGTTCAAAATTGAAAGATTAAATTTAAAGATGTTTATACTCCTTAAAGTTAACTAGAGGCTCCATGTAGTATTCATCAACCTCCCATTGTTAAAAAAAATTCTTTGCAGAGAAATCTATCCTTTAAATTGTATGAGTATCCCCGAAAATACAAATAAGACTATTTCCCTGCTAAAAAAAAAATATACTAAAAGTTACAGCATTCAATTGTAAATGCAGACATGGAGTCAGGTAGATGGAGTTCTTAGTGAGTGTGGCAATAAGCCCTCAAATCAATAGCAAATTAAAAACATTGCACACCAGTGTAGTTACATTGTTATTCAACAGAGCCATCTTGGGAGACGCAAACCAAATATCCCTTGAAAAGAACAATGAGCCATATTGGAATATAGAAACTATAGAACTTTGAAGTCAAAGAATTTATTCTAATTATATATTTTACAAAATGTATGTACACTAGGTTAACTGAAAAGTCACAGAAAGAATACTCCAGAATTCTATGAACATGACATCTCTAAACTAAAAAAGTAGCTTTCTGAACAAAAGAGAATAGTTTTGTGATGAGGAGACAGAAATGAGCCCTTGCTTCCTAGGCATTTTTTTTTTGAGATGTAAACTTTGTGGACATATATTGCGTAACAATTTGAATTACTGTTACTGAACTGTATATTTAAAATTTTGGAGACAGTAAGTTTTATTTAGGGGTTTTGATTACAATGAAAATTGAAAGAAAGAGAATTGCAACATTTCTCAAAGCTACATTTCAAATAATGTGGTCTTTATCCTATAAATAAACAAGCTCATCAATATACAAATGATGAGCATGCATGGAATCTCAACTACTAGGAAGTCTGAGGCAAGTGAATTGCAAATTCAAGACATCTTCAATAACCCTCTCTCCAAATATGAGTGAAAAGGAGCTTGGGGTGTAGTTCAGCATGAGAATATCACTGCCATCAATCCCCATTACACTTATACATAGAAAACTTCAATTTCGAAGTACATGGGCAGAATGAAAAGCCAATCAAGATAAAATACAAAAGTCATGGACAAAAGAGGCTTAATATTTTTACAAGCAAAAGCACATATAATATTATTGGCAATACAAACAAGAATCATACATATCTTAGTTTGTGAAGCATTTAACTGATATGAGGAAACCCAGTCCTTAACAGGGAACCTACTGTATACAATTAAAAAAAAGAAAAAAAAAAACAAGCAAACTGTAAATATCTCCCAATGTATTATTTTACAAATCGTCTAACTCAAATAAAACTTACACCATCTCTCAAAATAGCAGTCTTTGTCCAACTTGACATTCATTCCATGGCAGATAATTTCACAGAAAATCCATTACACATATCAGAAAGAACACTGATAAGGAAATTTTAGTGAAAAAAATGTACAAATAAGATTAGAGAAACTGACTTATGATAGTAATGTATTACAATGGATGGACCTAGAGGTCTCCAGAAATGTGGAAAATTTTCCTGCAAATAATGGAAGAACGTCTGGAGTTGTAGAGTAGTTTTAGAGAGCTTGCCTAGAATGGGTGGGGCCCTGGGTTCAATTATCAGCACCATATATGGATAAATAAGAAATTCATTAACAACTAAAAATATTTTTTTTAAATTATGGAAGAGCTGTGAGATAATATTGACACTCACAAGGCAAATGGAGTGTTTTGTTGTTAATTTGAATGTATGGAGGAAAAGCAGGATACTATATAATTTTAAAGCACAAAACACAGGACAGGTTTTGCTACAATAACAAGAGAAACAATTCAAAGCTTCTCAAAAATATTTTCTTCTGGATAATGTCTCAATGAACCTTTTTGAATTTAGGCTTCCTCCTCTACCTCAACTATGTCCTCTGCTATATGTGGGCCACAGGATTTGACATCACTGCATTCCTCTAAGTCAACCATATGTCAAGTGGAAGATATATATCATGCCACCAAAGGAAAACATTAAGGATGAAAATAAACATCATTAACATTGTCTTGTCAGCACCAAGAAATACACCATCTTCCTTATTAAAAGCAAAAATCTGCAACACATTCTTGTGGAGAAGTTCCAAAACGATATACTTCAAGGGAAGAAAACTAAATAATGATAATTAGGAATTTTGAAGGAAAGATATGCTCACCCACAAAGACTAGGTTGCTGTAGTTCTCCAACATCACTTCTCTATATAAATTCTGCTGAGCAGGATCCTGTCATTCCCATTCCTCCTCAGAAAAATCAATAGCCACATCCCCAAATGTCAATGGCTCCTGAAATAAAAATTGTTAGATCAAAAGAACATGGACCAAACCATTATTCCGTTTTTAATTTGAATTAAGAGTTAGTCAACTGATTGTCATGTAGGAGAGTGAGTTTAATTATGTAATAAGATATTTTCCATTATCTAATTCAGAGGAAAATACATAAGTCCAAAAACAGTATATATATTTCATATCAGAGTGAAGTGAAGGATATATACCATAACCCAAGCACCAAATAAAAGCCCAACTCCTAACTTTTGTGCCATCAGTGAATGTGAAATTTGGTGGACATTCCAGATGCAAATCATACTTGTCAACAATATTCTCATAAGGAGATTGTGCACAAGAGAGACAAAAAACTGGTAAAAAAGCTTTTGAAAACGGTCTGGTTCCTATTCTCTCTGCTTTCTATCCATGAGATAGACTGAGATCTCCAATACAATTAGTTTCAAGTATCATCCATGACACATTCCCAATGTGTAAAATATTCATAAAATATTAATGTTTGGAGACATGTAAAGTGACACTTCTACCTTATGAAAAGAAAAACTTGAAATATTTCAAGTTCTATATGCAGTTCAATGAGTGAATCAATTTGGTATAATAGAATGAACAATGGGTCACAGAAGACTTCAAGGAGGGGATTAAAAAATTCTTAGAGGTAAACAAGAACATAGACACAACATATCAAAATCTCTTGGACACTATGAAAGCAGTACTAGGAGGAAACTTCATTGCATGGAGTTCATTCCTTAAAAGAAGAAAAAGTCAATAATTGATCTCATACTTCATCTCAAAGCCCTAGAAGAACAAATCAACAGCAAAAGCAGTAGAAGGCAAGAAGTAATTGAAATTAGAACTGAAATAGAATTAAAAGAAACAAAATTAAACCTTGACCAAAAGTTGGTTCTCTGACAGATCCCTAGCTATGCTAATGAAAAGAAGGAGAGAGAAAATTCAAATTACCAGCATACATGATGAAAAAGGAAATATCCCAACAGACACTACAGAAATAGCGAAGATATTTAGAAATTATCTTGAAAATGTATACCCCAATAAAATATAAGACATTGAAGGCATTTACAAATTTCTTAAGTCATATGATATGCCCAGATTGAATCAGGAAACATACACAATTTAAACAGACCAATATTAAATGATGAAATACAAGATGCCATCAGAAGCTTATCAACCAAGAAAAGCCCAGGCCCAGATGGATACACTGCCGAGTTAAACAAGACCTTTAAAGAAGAAATTCAAAATACCAATATTCTTCAATTTATTTCAGAAAATACAGAAAGAAGCAGCACTTCCAAACGCATTCAATGAGGCCAATATCACCCTGATCCCCAAACCAGGCAATGACAAATTAAAGAAAGAAAACTTCAGGCCAATATATCTAATGAACACAGATGCAAAAAATCTGAATGAAATTTGGCAAATTAAATACAAAAACATATTAAAAAGGTCGTGCACCAAGATCAAGTGGGGTTTGTCCAGGAATACAGGGTTGGCTCAACATATAGAAATCAATAAAGGTAATTCATCACATCAATAGACTTAGAAATAAGAATCATATGATCATCTCAAGAGACACAGAAAAAACATTTGACAAAATACAGCACCCTTTCATGTTCAAAACATTAGAAAAACTTGAGAAAACAGGAACATACCTCAACATCATACTGGCTCTCTACATTAAACCTAAGGCCAACATCATTCTAAAGGGAGAAAAACTAAAGGCATTCCCTCTAAAAACTGGAACAAGACAGGGGTGCTCTCTCTCACCATTTCTATTTTTCTTAAAACACTGTCCAGAGCAATTAGACAGATGAAAGAAATTAAAGGAATAACTACAGGAAAATAACTTAAATTAGCACTATTTGCTGAAAATACGATTCTATACCTAGAAGACCCCAAAAGCACCACCAGAAAACTTCTAGAACTAAAAGTGAATTCAGCAAAGCAGCAGGATATAAAATTAACACACATTAAAAAAGGCATTTCTGTATATCAGTGACAAAGCCTCAAGAAGGAAATAAGAAAATCTACGCCATTTACAGTAATTTCAACAAAAGAAAACATAAGATACTTGGGAATCAACTTAACGAAAGAGGTGAAAGATCTATACAAGGAAACCTACAGAACCCTAAAGAATGAAATCAAAGAAGACCTTAGAAGATGGAAAGATCTACCTTACTCTTGCATAGGCAGAATTAATATTATCAAAACGACCATAGAACCAAAAACACTATACTGATTTAATGCAATTCTGATCAAAACCCCAATGACATTTCTCATAGAAATAGAAAAAGCAAGCATAAAATTCATCTGGAAAAATAAGAATCCCAGAATAGCTAAAGCAATTATAAGCAGGAAGAGCAAAGCAGGTGGGTGGTATCACTATACCAGACCTTAAACTATACTACAGAGCAATAGAAACAAAAACAGCATGGTATTGGCACAAAAACAGGCTGGTAGACCAATGGTACAGAAGAGAGGACACATAGACTAACTCACAAAATTACAATTATCTTACATTAGACAAAGGTGCCAAGAACATGCATTGGAGAAAAGATAGCCTCTTCAACAAACGGTGCTACGAAAACTGGACATCCATTTTCAAAAAAATGAAATTAAAACCCTATCTCTCACCATGCACAAAACTCAACTCAATGTGGATCAAGGACCTTGGATTTAAACCAGAGAATCTACATCTAATAGAAGAAAAAGTAGGCCATAATCTTCATCACATGGGGCTAGGCTGCCCCAACTTCCTTAATAAGATGCTTATAGCACAAGAATTAAAACCAAGAATCAACAAACGGGATGGATTCAAACTAAAAAGTTTCTTCACAGAAAAAAAATCTGAGGTGAACAGAGATCCTACATCCTGGGAGTAGATTTTTACCCCTCACACATCAGATAGAGAACTAATATCAAGTATATAAAGAACTCAAAAATGCTAAGCAGCAAAAAACCCAGTAATCCAATCAACAAATTGGCCAAGGACCTGAAAACACACTTTTCAGAAAATGATGTAGAATCAATCAACAATTTTTTTTTAAAGTTCATCATCTCTTGCAATTAGAGAAATGCAAATCACAACCAGTCTAAGATGTCATCTCACTCCAGTCAGAATGGCAGCTATCATAAAGACAAAGAACAAGTGTTGGCAAGGATGTGGGGGAAAAGGCACACTCATACACTGCTGGTGGGACTGCACATTGGTCCAAACAACATGGAAAAATGTATAGACATTCCTTCGAAATTTGGGAATGAAAACATCATTTGACCCCACTATTCCTCTCCTCGGACTATTCTCAAAGAACTTGAAAACAGCATACTACAGGGTCTCAGCCATGTCAATGTTAATGGCAGCACAATGCAGAATAGCAAACTGTGAAGCCAACCCAGATGCCCTTCAGTGGATGAATGAATAAAAATATGGGGCATATATACACAATGCAATTTTACTCAGCAATAATAAAATCATGGCAATTGCACAAAAATGGAATTATTGGAGAAGTGAAGTTAGGCAAATCCCCAAAAATAAATGTTGAATGGTTTCTCTGATATAAGAGGGATGATTATAGTGGGGTAGGGAGGGGGAGCATGGGAGGAATAGATGAATTCTACATAAGGTAGTGGGGTTGGAGGGGAGGGGAGGAGGCAGGGGATTACCAGTGCTTGTGGAATGTGATGACACCATTATCTAAAGTACATGTATGAAGACCGAAATTGGTGCCAACATACCTTATATACAACCAGAGATATGAAAAATGTGATATATGTGTGTATTAAGAGTTGTATTGCAGAAAGAAATGGGTACATATATAATGGCATAAATTAGCATGAATATACTTTCTATACAGAGATACAAAAAATTGTGCTGTATGTGTGTAATAAGAATTGTAATGCATTCCACTGTTGTCATGTATTTAAAAAATAAATAAATGTTTTAAAAAGAAATGTATTGAAACCCATTGGGGACACTATAAGCCTACATGGCTATATATCTTAAAAACACAGAGTTGGAAGGGCAGATGCATGAACAACATGAGAAACCAAGAAAGAATGTGCCCCAAACAAAGATGCTACATTATTAGAATCCATGGTCAGAATAGCAGGATAAATAAGAGAAGGTACATAATTTTCTGTGAATTAAAGGATGATATGAGAGCAAATACAGGCAGCAAAGGATTATTTTGATAAAGAGTTACATAAGCAAATACAGAAAGCAAAAGTTTCCCTCAATGAGGAGATAGATATTTTGAAAACAAAAAACAAAAAACAAAAATCAAAAATCAGAGATCCTTGAAATGAAGGAAACAGTAAACCAAATTAAGAACTCAATAGGCAGCATCTCCAACAGAATAGATCACTTGGAAGACAGAACCTCTGACATGGAAGGCAAAATATATAATCTTGAAAAAATAAAGTTGACCCCAGTGAAGATGGTAAGAAACCATGAGCAGAAGATTCAAGAATTGTGAGATAATATGAAAAGACCGAATTTAACAACTATTGGGATAGATGAAGGCATAGAGGTCTAAACTACAGTAATGGACAATCTATTCAATGAAATAATACCAGAAAAATTTCCAAACATGTAGAGTGAATTGGGAAATCAAATACAAGGATCAAATAGGACACCAAATGAACAAGATCACTACAGGTCTACACCAATGCACATCATAATGAAAACACCTAGCATACAGGAGAAGCAGAGCATTTCAAAAGCCAGAAGAGAAAGGAATCAAATTACATATGGGGAAAACCAATCATGATCTCTGATTTCTGAACTGAGACCCTGAAATCTACAAGATCCTGCAACAGTATAAACCAGGCTCTGAAAGAAATGGATGCCAACCAAGAATCATACCCTGCAAAATTAAATTTTGATTAGCAATTAGATTTCAATTCAGATGTTATTTTATGACAAAATAAAAACCTTCCATCATACACAAAATTAAAAGAATTTACAACCAGAAACCTGCACTACAGAACACCCTTGGCAAAATATTCCATGAGGAGGAAATGAACAACAATAAAAAATCAGAAAATGGTAGTATCACTCTAAAGGGAAAACCTATCAATAAGAAACTGACTTAGTTAAATACCAAAAATAAACAAAAATAACTGGGAATACAAATGTTGTCTCAATAATAACCCTGTAAGTTTAGTTCCAACTCAGCAATCAAAAGACAGGCAGATTGGATTTAAAAGAAGACCAAAAATATGCTGCCTCCAAGAGACTCATCTCATAGGAAACGACACCCACAGACAGAAGGTGACAGGTTGGAAAAAAATATATCACTCTGGCTGGGGCTGGGGCTCAGTGGTAGAGCACTCACCTAGCACATATGAGGCCCTGTATTCGATGCTCAGCACCACATAAAACTAAATAATAAAGGTATTGTGTCCATATACAAAAAATAAACATTAAAAAACCTACCACTCACATGGACTGTGGAGGCAAGCAGGGGTTTCCATTCTTATATCAAATAATGTGGACTTCAAGTGAAAGTTAATCAAAAGGGATAAAGAAGGACACCACATACTGCTTAAAGGAACCATACACCAACAAGACAGAACAATTATAAATATACACATCCCCAAAACAATGGAGCATCTATGTTCAAACAGACTCTTCTCAAGTTTAAGGGCCAAGTAGACCACAAGACAATAATTCTGGGTAAATTTAACACACCTCTTTTACCACTGGATAGATCTTCCAAACAATATCCAGACAGAAACTATAGAACACAATAATACAATCAATAACTCAGATTTAACTGACATACATAGACTATTTCTTCCTTCAACAGGAGAAGACACTTTCTTCTCAGCAGCAAATAGATCCTTCTCTAAAATAGACCATATGTCATGCCAAAAAGGAACTCTAAGCAAATATAGAAAAGTAATGATACTACCCTGCATACTATCAGATCATAATGGAATGAAATTGGAAATCAATGATAAAAATAGAAGCTACTCCTATACCTGGAGACTAAATAATATGCCAGGAAATGAACAATGGGTTGTAGAAAACATAAAAGAGGAGATTTAAAAATTCTTAGAGGTGAATGAGTACACAGATACAACATATCAAAATATCTGGAACACTATGAAGGCATTACTAAGAGGAAAGTTCATTGCATGGAGTTTATCACTTAAAAAAAGAAAAAGTCAAATAAATGACCTAAAATTACATCTCAAAGCCCTAGGAAAAACAATTAATCAACACCGAAAGCAGTAAAGGACAGAAAATAATTAAAATCAGGGCTGAGATCAATGAAATTGGAACAAAAGAAGCAAATAAAAATTGACAAAGTGACTGGGAATGGAACCACCATTTGACCCAGCTATCCCACTCCCTGGTGTATAACCAAAGGACTTAAAAACAGCATACTACAGGGACACAGTCACAATGTTTTTAGCAGCGCAATTCACAAGAGTTAAACTGTGGAGCCAACATAGATGCCCTTCAGTGGATGAATGGATAAAGAAAACGTGGCATTTGTACACAATGGAATATTACTCAGCAATGAAAGAAAATAAAATCATGGCATTTGCAGGTAAATGGATGGCATTGAAGAAGATAATGCTAAATGAAGTTAGCCAAACTAAAAATAACAAACGCTGAATGTTTTCTCTGATATAAGGAGGCTGACTCATACTGGGGTAGGGAGATGGAGCATGGGAGGAATAGATGAATTCTATTTAGGGCAGAGTGGTGGGAGGAATAGGGAGGGGAAAGGGATTAGCAAGGATGGTGGAATATAATAGACATCATTATCCAAAGTACACGTATGAACACACGAATTGATGTCAACCTACTTTATATACAGAGATATGAAAACTTGTGCTGTATATGTGTAATAAGAATTGTAATATATTGTGCTGCCATATATTTTTAATTTTTTTTTAATTTTCAAAATGAAAAGTTGGCTCTTTGAAAAACAAATATATTTGATAAAACCTTATCCATGCTACTGTAGAGAAGGAGAGAAATACTCCAATTACTAAAATCCATGATGAAAAAGGAAATATCACCATGAACATTAGAGAAATACAGAAGATAATTAGAAATTATTTTGAAAATTTGTACTGCAATAAAACAGAAAATATTGAAGTCATCAACAAATTCTAGAATCATGTGACTTACACAAACTGAGTAAGTTAAACAGATCATTTTCAAGCAATGAAATAGAAGACACCATCAAAAGCCTACCAACCAATAAATAAATAAATAAATCCCAGGACTCAATGGATACAAGACCTTCAAAGAAGAACTAACACCAACACTCCTCAAATTATTCTATGAAATATAAAAAGAGGGAGCACTTCCAAACTCACTCTATAAGGCCAATATCTCCTTCATTCTAAAATCAGACAAACACAGAAAAAAAGTGTACTTCAGACCAATACCTCTAAAAAGCAGAAGCAAAGATTCTGAATAAAATTCTGGCAAATCAAATACAAAAACATACCAAAAAGATGGTTCATCATGATGAAGTGGGATTCATCGCAGGGATGCAAGGTTGGTTCAACATACAGATATCAATAAATGTAATTCATCACATCAGTAGATTTAAAGATAAGAACCTTATGATCATCTCAACAAATGCAGAAAAAGCATTTGACAAAATACAGCACCCCTTCATGTTCAAAACACTAGAAAAACTAGGGATAACAGAAACTTCACTCAACATTTTAAAGGCTCTCTATGCCAAGCCTCAGGCCAACATCATTCTAAATGGAGAACAACTGAAGACATTCCCTCTATAATTGGAAACAAGACAGGGATGCCTTCTCTCACACTTCTATTCAATATAATTTTGAAACACTGGCCAGAGCAATTAGACAGATGAAAGAAGTTAAACGAATAAGTATAGGAAAAGAAGAACTTAAACTAGCACTATTTGCTGATGATATGATTCTGTACCTAGAAGACTCAAAAAACTCCACTAGAAAACTTCTAGAAGTAGAATTCAGCAAAGTAGCAGGATATAAAATCAACACCCATAAATCAAAGGCATTTCTGTATATCAGTGACAAATCCTCTGAGAGAGAAATGAGGAAAACTACCCCATTCACAATATCCTCAATAAAAAAGATACTTGGGAATCAACAAGAAGTTAAGGATCTATACAATGAAAACTATGAAACACTAAAGAGAAATCAAAGACCTTAGAAGATGGGAAGATTTAACTTGATCTTGAATAGGCAGAATTAATATTATCAAAATGACCATACTACCAAAAGCACTCTACAGATTTAATGCAATTCTGATCAAAATCCCAATGGCATTCCTCATAGAAATAGAAAAAGCAATCATGAAATACATCTGGAAAAATAAGAGACCCAGAATAGATAAAGCAATTCTTAGCTGGGAAAGTGAGGCGATTGGTATTGCTATACCAGACCTTAAACTATACTTCAGAGACATAGTAACAAAAACAGCATGGTACTGGCATCAAAACAGGCTGGTAGACCAATAGCCCAGAATAGAGGACACAGAGACCAACCCACAAAACTACAATTATCTTATATTAGACAAAGGCGCTAAAAATATGCACTGTAAAAAAGATAGCATCTTCAACAAATGGTGATGGGAAAACTGGAAATCTATAGGCAGCAAAACAAAATTGAATCCCTCTCTCTCACCATGCATAAAAGTTAACTTAAAATGGATCAAGGGTCTAGGAATTAAACCAGGGACTCTCCAAATAGAAGAAAAAGTAGGCCCTAATCTCCATCATGTGGGATTAGGACACAACGTCCTTAATAACACTCCTATAGCACAGGAATTAAAACCATGAATCAACACATGGGATCAATTTAAACTAAAGATATTTATTAAAAAAAAAACAATAGAATAGAGAGCCTACTTTCTAGGAGCAAATCTTTACCCCATCACACATCAGTTAGAGCACTAATCTCTAGGGTATATAAAGAACTCAAACATCTTAACACCAAAAAAACAAACAAAAAGAAAACAAATAATCCAATCAATAAACCCGAACAGACACTTCTCAGAAGAGGATACACAATCAATCAACAATTATATGAAAAAATGCTCATCATCTCTAGCAGTCAGAGAAATTCAAATTAAAACCACTCTAAGATTCCATCTCACTCCAGTCATTAGGGCAGCTATTATGAAGACAAACAACAATAATTGTTGCAGAGGATGTGGGGAAAAGGTACACTCATATACTGCTGGTTGGACTGCAAATTGGTGCAGCCAGTATGGAGATTCCTTGAACATCTGGGAATGGAACCACCATTTGACCCAACTATTTCTCTTCTCGGACTATACCAAAAACAGCACACTACAAGGACACAGCTAGGTCAATGTTTATAGCAGAACAATTCACAATAGCTAAATTGTGGAGTCAACCTAGATGCCCTTCAGTGGATGACTGGATAAAAAAAAATGTGGCTTATATACACAATGGAATATTACTCATTAAAAAGAACAAAATCATGGCACTTGCACGTAAATGGATGGAGTTGGAGAAGATAAATCTAGGTGAAGTCAGCCTATACCTCCCCCCAAAAAAATAAATGCCGAATGTTTTCTCTGATATAAGGAGGCTGACTCATAGTGGGTTAGGGAGGGGGAGCATAGCACCTGTTCATATGGGGACACAGCACGCTTCTCCAGAGTGGAGACCCAGGGCCTGGTGACAGAGAATGTCCATTTGGTAATAGATAAATAATAAACTATGGAAAATAACCATTTCTGGCAATGAGCCACATTTTGTTTGCCACATTGCATACAGTTTGACAAATACTATGAAACACCATGTCAGTTTTATATAGCTGTCACATAAATGTCACATTTCACATATAAGCATACTTAAATAGTACATCTGCAGAATTTGAAAAAAATACAAATTCAGATAAGCACATAACAGACTGAATTACACACCCTGGGGATAGATGATAGGACTCCTCATTATAAAGAGGACAGCTTCCCTCAGGTTCATCTATGACAACACCCATCAAAATTTCACCATGATTTCCTTTTCATTGAAGAAGGGAACAAACCAAAAAGTTTGAAAATTCTCCTGGAAGACTAAATTGATATGAAATTAGACAAGAATTCTGAACTCTAAGAGCAAAAGCAGGAGCTATCATTACCAGGCACTAATGCATATTATAAAATTATCTTAATACACTGATTTGAGGACCAAGAAAATCACAATGCAGCAATTTCATGGATGACTCCACATGTATGTAAATTTCATTTTTATTGTTAATTGCACTGAAAAGGCCTAGATAAGTGCAACCATCTCCAGCAGAGGATTTGATGTGGATGAACAAGACAACCCAACGTGAAGGGAGGTGTGGGAACTGGAGGCGCAGAGCACTGGTAGGGCTTGGGGGCAGGACATGCGTGCTACTGGATTATACTCCAGCATCCCAAAGAAGCACATACTGAGTAGGATTATGTTTCAAAATTATACCAGAATAGGAGGCTCCTGGTATAATTTGGAATAACTTACAATTATCATCAAGGAATCATGGCGTCAACAGAGTCCACCCACAGACCCACGTGGATGTAATAATCATACACTTAATTGCAATGGAAAAGTTATTATCAATCCAACCCTAACCAGGCCACCCTCAGCAATGTAGCTAGACCTGTGCTCAGAATAAAAACTAAAAACTTCCGGGGTCAGAGCTGAGTGGTAAAGCACTCTTCTGTTAATTACCAAAACACAAAACAAATAAACTCCACAAAACTAGCTCAGGAATAAGCAGGGTCCCTGTACACTGCAGCTCCCCTCCTACAGGAAAAAAGTGTTTGAAGAATTTTGCATTTTATTTAGAGGCAGGGTCTCATCTAGCTGGTCTCTAAGTGCCTCGCCAAGTTGCCAAGGCTGGCCTTGACCTCGCAATCTTCCTGCAACAGCCTCTCCCCCGCTCCCCAGCCTCTGGGATGACAGGTGTGTGCCATCGCAGGGCTAGGAGAGTGGATTCTTCTAGTGGTCCCACCTGTCAATCACCACAGCCCGGGAAGGTGCCAGGCAGCAGCGCTCACCTGCCAGATAAGGACTGGAGCAGGGGCTGAGGCTGCCCCCCAGGGGATTGGGAGGCTGCGAGGGGTCTCCGCCACTGTCACGCTCCCCACATGGGGGGCTAGGGGGACTGAGGGGCGCTGTCCCGGAGGGGCTCAGGCCTGCGGATGCAGAGAGCGGCCAGAATTGCGGTTGTCCAACTGGGTTCCTGCCACAGTGTGTCCGGCCAGACAGCCTCCCTGCCCCATCTTCCTCCTGAGCCTCCCTGTCTGGGCACCAGATGCCACTGCACACTCACCATTTCCTGGTGCCCAGCAGCCAAGACTGCCCTGGAGAACTTCAGCCCGTGCATGGCAGGCCCACGCGGGATCCCGGGCACGGAGCGAAGCCTGGATTCCAACTGCAGGAATCCTAGAAGCATGGACCTCGGAGAAATAAATCTCAGCCCAAGCGCGGAGGCCCGCCCCCTGCTCGCTGGCTGTGCTCAGGATTGGACAGAGCTCAGCACGGGGGCTTCTGATTGGACAGGGCGTCAGTCAGTCTCTGCTCCCCCCCCCAAACCCAAACACAGGTGCCTTCTTATTGAGTGACAGTGGGGTGATAAATGCTCCAGGCAAGGAGGAGGCCAGAATGGCAGGGTTGGGTATGGCTTTTTTTCTTTTTTCTTTTCCTTTTGAGGTCTGGGCATTGGGTTAGGGTCAGGGTGACCAGAATTCTAAGTTCTGTTGGGTTTTGATGTTAGGAAATTGAAGTCATTTCTTGAAAGTTTCACCACCTGGGCCTCCTCCTATAATAAGACCTCCCAGAGCGTCCTAGGGAGGCTGACTTGTCCTCTGTTTATCTGTGCAAAATTCTACAAGCAGAAGTCCCCTTTCACCCCTTGGGAACTGCCCAGTGGGTCATGGCTTGCGCTGGTGGAGGCTCAAGAGGGGCCTGGAAGGCTCCTTGGAGGAGGCTCCCACCCGCTTGGCAGCATGAGAGCTGATTTTCCTGCACCTGAGCTGACTCTGTATCTAGAGCCCACATTGAGCTGGAGGCAGAGTAAGGAGATCAGCACAGAAGAGACCCTAGGAGCACAGACCTGGGTAAACCCCAGCTGCACCCGGGTCACTCTCTGGCCACTGGGGGTTGAATTCAGAGGACTTGACATATGAGCCCCTTCCCCAGCCCTAGCTTGAAGTTTAGAGACAGGGTCTCACTGAGTTGCTTAGCACCTTGCTTTTACTGAGGCTGTCATTGAATTCCCCATCCTCCTGCCTCAGCCTCCCCAGCCACTGCAATGACAGGCGTATACCACTTTTTTTTCTTTCTTTCTTTTTGAGAGAAATACCCTCGGTGGCCACAGGATAACATCCTTGCAGAGATCAAGGCCACCCTGGGTGCTCTCCCTGGTTCCCGCCAGTCCCCCTGTATCCCAGGCAATGGGATCCTGCCTCCTCCAAAAACCAGAGACCCCCTGCCCAGGTGTGCATCCTTAATATCAGCTGAATACTCTACACTTGACTAGAAAAAAGAACAAAAAAGACAGACCCTACCTGCTTGTCTTGATGCAAACGAAGTCAATGTGTTTCCAAAGAGAGCTCTGGTCTTGTCCCACCAGTTCAGTGGTGCAAAAAGTCACATAATACAGAGAAGACTTCTCCTTAAGAGGGGCTCAAGAGTCTCTCTCTTTAAGGAAAAACAATTTGCATTTGATTGGGAGTCCAGGAAAGCCAATTCCAGGTTTTCCTAATTTGGTAAATAACTCCATAGACTCAATGCACCCTGATCCTCTCTGCCTTAGTTAACAGTGGAGGCCTCGAGGTTACCTGCCCCCTGGGACCTCTGCACCTGCAGATGAATGCGGGGGGGGGGTCCTTTGTACTTCATGCAGGGCCGTGAACCTCCACATTCCCACAGGCTCCAACACCTTTGGCAGCATCCAATTGGGGAGCAGTTTAGAAAATTCTGGAATGTACCTAAAGACATTCCTGATCCGGCTAGGATGCTATCAATTTGGACCCATGGTCCTTTTCAGTACTTTTAAAACTTTTTCTATTATATTGTTTCTCCTTAGTTATACATGGCCATAGAAATCATTGTGGTGACCTTATCCAAACATAAAATATACCTTATTCTCCTTAGGACCCCATTCTTGTGAGTGGGCAGGATGGGTAGATTCACTTAGGTATTTTCATATAATTAAATAGAAACATTATGGTCACTTCATGCTACTGTCTTTCCTGTTCTTATCTCCCCTCCCTTCCTGTTGCTCCCCTTTGTCTCATCTACAGAACTTCTCTTCTTGCCCCCCACCTTCCTTGTGATATAGATAATGCATGTCATGGAAAACATGTGACCTTTGGTTTTGGGGGATTGCCTTATTTTACTTTAGCCATGATAATGTCCAGATCCATTCACTTACTGGCCAAAGTTATGAAGTCATCCTTTTTTTAAAGCTGAGTAATATTCCACCATGTATACACACCACAATTTCTTTATCTATTCATCTGTTGATGGGCATTTAGGCTGGCTCCATAGCTTAGTTATTGTGAGTTATTCTCCCATAAATATTGATGTTGCTGTGTCCTTGTAGTATGCTGATTTTATGCTCTTTATGCTGAGGAGTGGGATAACTGAGTCAGAAGGTGTTTCCAGTCCTAGTTTCTTGAGGAATCTCCATCCTGCTTTCCAGAGGGGTTGCACCAATATGCAGTTTCTCCAACAAGGTGTGAGCATTCCCTGTCCCCCACATCCTCACCAATTTATTGTTACTGTATTCTTGATAATTGCCATTCTGACTGGAGTGAAAGAGAAGCTCAATGCACTTCTAATTTGCATTTCCCAACGTGCTAGATCCATTGCCATTTCAGTATTTTTTTAAAATATTTTTTTCTAGTTGGAGTCGGACCCAATACCTTTATTCTATCCATTTATTTTTCTGTGATGCTGAGGATGGAACCCAGGGCCTCGCACGTGCTACGGGAGTGCTCTACAGCTGAGCCCCAGCCCCAGTCCCCATCTTCAGTATTTTTTCTTTTGCTTCTCAGTAACAGCAGCCCAGGTATTTGGGGGATCAGTTTTGCTGCATTTGTGAAATGGGAACATTTCTCTAGAAGGAAGACTGACAACGTAAAGCCACATGCCCAGGATTCCAGGGATGAGCAGTACATGGTTGTCTTGCCCATGATGAGGTGATTATGTGGGTGAGAAGAAGGAAAGAGCTGGGGACACCTTGGGGCCAGAACCCCTCCATCCCCCATGAGGGAAATTATTCTTTTGTTAGTTTTCTTGAAGAAAATTGGAAATTTTCCTAAGCTACCAGTGCCAATAGATATAGGTCCCTAGATGAAGCTCAGATTTGTCTTGAGAGGCAAGGAAAAGTGAATAACCAATCCAGTGGTTTTTGTCTTGTTATGACAAAAATACAAAACTAACAAGCTAGACATTGGGCTTCTTGAGAATAAAACACTGGGTTTTATCCAATAATTAACAATCCAATAGCACCTGACACGCAATTAAAGGGGGATGGAGAATTGAATTGGTGGGTGTGGGGATCTATGGATGGCCAACTGCAGGAGCTGCCCTCTGGGGTGCATTCCTTGCATCTGAGAGGTTTTTTGACACAAATGAGATAAGCAGAGTGGCGAGAAAACTGGCAAAACCCTCTGCAGTATTCTAGCCAGGAAAATTCATAAGCACTTTAAAAGCATCTTAATGTTTACCCTCAGTCGAATGGGCCTCAATCAGAATGCCACCATTTGAAAATAACTGTCAACATGAAAAGTTTCTGAAATCTGCTGATTTGTGGACCACATTTGAGGATAACAACAAAAACCATATGAGTCCATGGCTAAATACATAAGTAAAAATAGAAATCGAATAACGAGCATTCTCTTAAGACTTCCTTCCTGAAAACACTGCCCTATTTGCTTTCAATAATTACTCTAGCAAAACTTGAGGTCATAAAGAACCCAGGAACATGTCTGGTTGGGGCAGAAATGCTGGATACCAAGAAGAAAGTTACACTGAACCTCAAAGGAGAAGGTTCATAAATCACCAGAATGCAGGAATGCCCACAAAATTTGAAATTAAAAACAAGGGACTGGGGTTCTGGCTCAGTGACAGAGCATCTGTCTAGCACCTGTGAGGCACTGGGTTCAATCCTCAGCACCACATTAAAAAGAAATATATAAAATAAAGGTATACTGTCCAACTAAAAACTATTTTTAAAAATAAAGATCAGATTTAAAAATAAAAATTTTTAAAAAGCCAGAGATGATTTTAGATAATACATAAAATATAATCAAAGTAGGGCAAAGTTTATTGGCCCAGAAATCACTAGAAAGATGGAGGGAGGAAACAGTGAGGCTTCTCTGACATCTCTAGGCCTCACACCCGATTTGCTCCTCAAGGTTATGGGAGATGCTGTGGGTGATACCAGAGGCCTGCCCATGGACCAAGTCCTACTTCTTAACTGGGAGTAGGATTGCATCATATTTGTAGGTTTCTACTCCACATGGTCTTGTCCAGAGACACCAAAGGAAACAGTGTGTGTGTGTGTGTGTGTGTGTGTGTGTGAATTTACTGTAATAAAACTTTATTATGGCAGCTCTTATGAAGACAAACACAATAAGTGCTGGTGAGGATGTGGAGAAAAGGTACACTCATACATTTCTGGTGGGACTGCAAATTGGTGCAGCCAATATGGAAAGCAGTATGGAGATTCCTGGGAAATCTGAGAATGGAACCACCATTTGACCCCAAAGGACTTAAAATCAGCACACTACAGGGACACAGCCACATTGATGTTTATAGCAGCACAATTCATAATAGCTAAACTGTGGAGCCAACCTAGATGCCTTTTAGTGGATGCATGGATAAAAAATATGCATTATATATACACAATGGAATTTTACTCAGCAACAAAAGAGAATAAAATCATGGCATTTGCAGGTAAATGGATGGCATTGGAGAAGATAATACTAAGTGAAGTTAGCCAATCCCTAAAAACAAATTCCAAATACTTTCTCTGATATAAGGAGACTGACTATAGTGAGGTATGGAGGGGAAGCATGGGAGGAATAGATGAATTCTAGATAGAGCAGAGGGGTGGGAGGGAACGGGAGGGGGCAGGGGATTAGCAAGGATGGTGGAATGTGATGGACATCATTATCCAAAGTACATGTATGAAGACACAAATTGGTGTCAACATACATTATATATAAACAAAGGTATGAATAATTGTGCTGTATATGTGTAATAAAAATTGTAATGCATGCTGCTGTCATTTAGTTTTTTAAAATCAATAGAAAAAAAACTTACTATGAAAAGTTTAAGATGATATTCTAAATATATAAATGCAACTCTCTAGTCACCTTGCTCTGCACTGACAAGTTCTAATTTGACCTTTTCTGGGACCAGTAGGAAAATAGGGCACAGCATACTATCAGAAAGGACACTCCAGCTTGAGAGTGTCCTTCCTTCCCTTCCCTGTGTCTTTAAATAAACTAATACCAGATAGAGTGAGGGATGTGTCTGAAATAGTAGTTAGCAGATGCACACTAGTGACAGGAACAGGAAGTTGGCATGCCAAAGATCCAGGACAACTCTAGGTCACTTTGGACCACGCTGGTCTGGAATGGTTCTTACATATTTGATGGTTAGGTGCAATCATCCTATCTCCTTGAATTCTGGAATCTGGTCTGTGAAAGTGTCCCAGAACTTGTCCCCACCAGTGTAATTTGTGTTCTCACTGGTAGAGATACCTGTATTGCTCACATAAATGACAGGTTGTTGGCTGAGGAATGGAATCTAGCACAGGGACGTGACCCAGGCAGGGCTCTAGGTAAATTACGTTTCTAAAAGAAAAGTGGGGGTCTGCACAGAGGGCAGGTTTATAAAATGACTCACTGATCTCCATGATCCCATCAATCACGTCTGCATGCTACCTGTCTCTATCAGTATGTAGCTGAGTGGTAGAGCTACCACGAGCACTGAAAATAGATAGATAGATAGATAGATAGATAGATAGATAGATAGATAGATAGATATAGATAGATAGATAGATACATAGATCAAGGCAGGGATGAGCTGCATCTTTGAAAACCAATTATGTATCACCCCATAGAGTTCCCTAATAATTTTGCATTTTAAAAATACAATTATTGGCTTATAAAATTTAGTATCCACTGGTAGGCCAGGTGTTAGATATTCATCAAAAATGGAAAAAAGTAGAGACCAATATTGTGTGACCAGAAACTCAAGAAAACTTTTATTCATGGGCCATAAATCATCTTTCAAAACCAGTGAACATTTTATCAGTTTTCTAAAACAAACATAAAAACAAAAACAAAACAAATAACCCCACTGGGCATTCTGCTCAGAAAGGGGAATGCAATCTTCTGGAATGGAGGAGGAGTTTGAAGGTCAAAACTTTCTGAGCTTCTAAATCTATTCTGTCCCCATTTTTTATTTTATTAATGGTGACATCTTTTTTCTCTGTCTGCCTCCCCAAGCATTCAGTGTTTCCAGGTCTCAACATCCGTCCATGCCCCTGTGTCCCCAGAGGTTCTGCCTGTCCTCTTTGCCACCTCGCCACTCATGGCTCCACCTGTCACCCCCTGCTTTCCCAGGTGTCATCTCTGACCCTCTACTTGCCTCTCTCTCTCTGGTCCAGATGTTATTGGAATTGTTATAACATATTTCTAAGCCTTTTTCGACAATCTGCCCATCCATACCTGTGGCCATATGCATGGATTCTGCACCCAAGGTCTCAAACCCTCGTGGATGAGAAGGATGTGAACATGACTTGCTCGTGTACCAAGTAAATGTACAGATTTTCTCCCAAGTAACGACAATGGCATAATGGCTACTTACATAGTGGTTACTTTGTAGCAGTTTTTTTAAAAAATATTTTTAGTTGTAGATGGACAGAATAACTTTTTTCTATTTATTTATTTCCAGGTGTTGCTGAGGATCAAACCCAGTGCCTCACAAGTGGTAGGTGAGTGCTCTGCCACTGAGCCCCAGCGCCAGCCCTGTAGCAAATTGTACTAGTAACCCAGAGATCATTTAAATTATAGGAGGATGTGAGCAGGCTGTCTGCAAGCTGTATACATAAATTGATGCACTTTGCAATGCTTTGGGGATTGCTGGCCTGGAACAAGTCACCCACCTATGATTAATGAAAACTGCAAGACATCTCCACTGCTGAAATCAGTCTTCACTTTTCTCCTCCCACAAACATTTTTTTTAAATCTGGGTTCTCACATTTTGTCACCAAGAACTTTGAAGTGGCTTTGACTCCTTGTCCTTGGTCAGCTATCTATTCTATTACTTGCAATCACTCACATGGAAGTTTTTCTGCAACTCTCTTCTCATCCAGCACTGGTACGGACCCTTACTGGCTCTTGCTTAAACTGGTGGGGAAAAAAAAACAAATCAAAAACAACTTCTCTCTCACTTCTTGACTTCAACCCTAATCATTGAAACAATCATTATTTTTATCATTAAAGAAAATTAACTCAGCCAGGCAGAACATTGCATGCCCATGATCCCAGCAACTTGGGAGGCGGAGGCAGTAGGATTATGAGTTCAAAGTCAGCCTCAGAACTTAATCACCACTAAGCAACCCAGTGAGACCCTGTCTCTAAATAAAGTATATATTTTTAAAAGGGGGGGCTGGGGATGGGCCTCAGTGGTTAAGCAGCCCTGGATTCAATCCCTGGTGCCAAAAATAATTAAATAAATAATGAGCAGAACTGACCACTAAAATTCCTTCTAAGAAACTTTCAAACTCTCACAGCCTAGTATTCAGTAGAGGTTGCAAAATGTTAGCCCAGGATCACGAAAAATATGTGCTTCTGCATACATTACATAGTATGAGAATGAGGCTTAAATTCTTCCATGGATGACTACTACAGCATTTTCCTTTTGGAGAGAACAAGGACCTCCACCGGCTCCTTGTTATGCCCAGGGACTTATACCTCATCCCTCAGATCATAGTGGCACTGGGGGGAGGGGTTACCTTGTGTTGTCAGATGAAATTAGGTTCAATCCTGGGCGTTAAGCATACACCAGACTGCCTTGTTGACACATGAGCCATTCTTAAAGGACACTTTGGCATACAACCATATACTATGGAAACGAGGTTCAACTTCCTTCCTGGTGGGACATTTTAGCATTGCAACGAAGTAGAATTGATTTCCTAGTCACTGGCACTTTTTCTTGGGGTTATTTGTGAAAGGGGTTCGTTCTAAACTTATTAAACACATCTCAACTTCTTGGATCAGAATCTCATGGGAAATCATGTTTTCCATTAGGAGAGGGTCAAGGTGTGTCTTCTATTCTCAGGTTCCAAGTGCTAACATACAACATGGGCACAAACAGAATGTGGTGCATGAGTAATTGGAGAGATGTTCTCTTCTACACAAGTGGAGAACTGTCATGACAGTCAGTCTCTCAACAAAGATGGCAACTAGAAACTAACAGGAAGGTATCCAAAAACAGTATATCAACTGTGAAACTGCTGGAGAAGGCAGAGGCTCCTGCCCCTGGAGTGCTGGGGTGGGGCGGGGTGAGATTGCATCATGCTCCTCAGAACACTTTGCAATTTAAAACTCATGAGTTGCTCATTCTGGAATTGTCTATAGCTTACAGAAAGGGATACCATAGATAAGTGGAACTATGATAGTCCAATTTCTGTAAAACAAATACCAAGAGGCAATCTCGTGAGTGGTCAGAGAGAAACAGTTGTTCAGGTACAAGATAGCATTAGTGGGTTTCCCTAGAGAATCTAAGAAGCTGGAAGGCAGTGGGACAACATGATGGAACTTGTTTTTATAAACAATCAATAATTTTATATCTTGCAATACTGTGCTTCAAAAGATAAGGGGAGATTTGTACAAGTAAAGGTTTGCAGTGAGTAAACAACTCTTCCAGAAATGCCAATAGAGCCATCAAGGATAAAGGAAATGAAAAAAGACAGAACCTTGAGCCAACATAAAATGAGAAATAGTGGTAGATATAGCTCAGTAGCTCAATATGGTAGCTAGTGTCATGGAGTATTTAGTTTCTAACTCTTTTCTATGTGTTTTAAAAATATAAGTGTAAAAAATTGTACTCCATATGTGTACTAAGAATTGCAATGCATTCCACTGTCATGTATTTAAAAAGATAAAATTAAAAAAAATTAAGAATAAATGAGTGTAAAAGTAACACTTAGAACACAAAAAATAACACAACATAAAAATAACACTTAGAACCAAACAAACATTGATGTTGAATGATTACAAGACTCCATTTTCATTGCTATCAGGAAATACTTAAGGATGAGTAGTTTGTGAATAAAAAGTCATTTAGGTCAGAATTTTAGAGTCCAAGATAAAGGCATGCCATCCACTTGGCTTCTGGTGAGTACCCACTTTGCTCTATTCCAGCATGGTGGCTGTCATCAAAGTGGGGACAAGTGGAAGAGGGAAAATCATATGGACCAATACAAGCCACAGAGCAGAGAGGGGCAGTCTTGAGTTTTCATACAAACTCATTTTCTCAGAAACTTATTCCAAGGGACTAGTGTCCATTCCACCTGAGGGTGGTGTCCCCAATGACTGAATTAACACCCAGTAGACAGCACATTTTTAAGGTTCCCCTGCCTCAGTGCTACCATAAGGAGGATCAAGTATCCAAAACCTAAGCTTGTTTGTGGACAAATGATATCCAAGCCATAGAAGACACACAATGCATGAAGTTATAGTCTATAACAAAGATAGAAACCAATTCTGAGGGACAAATCTGTAAGAACAGCAAAAATTACCTATACTATTGAAGCTAATTTGTCATGCATAAAAACTGATTGTCATAAATTTAAGATGTTAGAGTTCCCTGCACAATCACTAAGGAAAAACTAAACCATGTGCCAAAAGAAGAAAATAAAATAAAAATGGTACAGAAGAAAAATGAGTCATTAATAGGCAATAACGGAAAAATTGATGAACCAAAAACATATAAGTAGAAAACAAGTGGCAACAGAGAAGAAGCATTTGGTTCATTACTATTACTTTTTTCATTACTATTACTGCATATAGATCCAATTTGTTCCAATTTTAGAAAACATATTGATCAAGTTGGGCATGCAGCACACATCTGTGACTCTAGAAACTCAGGAGGCTGAGGTAAGAGGATTGCAAGTTTGAGGGCAAATTTGATGACTTATGGAGAGCCTGTCTAACTCATCATCATCTGGGCACAGTGGTGCAATGCTGTCGCTAACCTACTTGTGAGACTGAGGCTGGGGTATCACAAGTTAGATGCTGGCTTCAGCAACTTAGTGTAACAGTGTCTGAAAATAAAATATAATAATATTAAAAATTGGCTGGGAATGTAGCCCAGTGTTACACACTTGGGCATAAAACCTGGAACCAAATAAAATTATTCTGCTGAATACATCAGATTCACTTTAGATTCCAAGACAAAGACATGATGAGAATAAAAATAAATATAAAAAAATATAAAAATAGCAATCAAGAGCCCACCACAGTAGTTCAGTGACTCGGGAAGCTGAGGCAAGAGGATCATGAATTCAAAACTGCAGGTGGTATAAATAGAGTTCCCCTTGGTGGAATGGTCTGGCTGCAAACTAAAAGCTAAGAAAGGTAAAGCCAGGGGAATAACCCACAGGATACAGAAAGTAATTTTAAAAGCGGGGATGGGGTGGGCTAGCTGATCTTAGCGAGGAAGCTTCCACACTCAAAAGAGCAAAGTGGAGCCCCTGTTTGCTTTATTTATATCAGGGAATATCAAAGGTTTTCCATAGAATGTTCTTTGCCAAGTAAGGTAGAAGGTGGGCTTTGCAGTTCCCAATGGGTTATGCCCAACTCTGGAGCTACAAGAGGGTCATGTGCTTTGGGCAATCTAGTGCACTCTGGGGGGATGTGGATAGTTCCCAAGGTAAGACCTAATTCTCCATGGCTCCATACCCAGAGAAGACCATCAAGTAATTCATGGGTGGCACCCTGCATATTCCCCCTTTTTACTCTGCAAAAGAAAATGATGAGCTGTTATTTCAAGTTCCTGGATTTTTTTTCTGATAGTGTGACAACCTATTATCACAATACAAAAAAGAACTAGGAGCAAACACCTCATTCCAATAATATACCATGCAGAGTGTTTCAGCGTGTTTCCAGGGTTAAAGCCATTCCATTCTTGAAGTATTTCCAGTTTGAGAGGTAGGATCCATAAGCTCAATTTTGCTTTTTTAATATCCTGGATGTTGTGTTGTAACTCCATAAGATCCAGGCTATTATTATTTGCTATACCAAATACCCATTAGATGATTTAAACTTTTCCCATCCCATTAGGAAGGCTTATATTTGGCTGTAGTAACACAGATCTTCATAATCAGATGGAATTTAAGCCTTTCCTTAAAGTGCAGAGCAGAAAGCTCATTACCAATATTTATGACAGTAGTTTCTAAGGCATTCAATTTAGTTTTTATATTTTCATTAATATTTATGATTATTGAGGGCTTTTTGAACCAAAGACATATAGGTAGTATTTTGGAAGTGTTTTGAGCAAATTATTAAGAAAATTTGATGTTGAATGTTCTGAGATATAGTCACTGAGGCTGTAACCATAGAAGTGATGAATTAAATTAAATTATACAAATTATAACCAAGAATTATTAGTCCAAGAGCTCGCTTAAGTCTGGCCACCTGAGCATGCATCTATTGTAAAACCTCAACGCCAGCATCAGCATGCCATGGCTCTAAGATGTTGACTGGTAGTAAGACGAAGGAAGACTGGTGAAGGATTAATGTTCCTTTCCCCTCTGTTATATCCAGTGATGCAATTAGGTAAATTGCACTTTTTATAGGATACAAGATATTTATCATTCTTTCTTTTAACTCTCACATTTCCAGTAATTAAAACATAAGGAGATTGAACACAGCTGGCAGGCCATACCAGGAACCCTCTTTACACTCCCTGCCTACAAAGTCAGGCATACGGTTGACAGTGTAATATAGGAAATCTGAGGCTGCAATTAAGCACCAAACATCTTTTTTGATACTGCATTCACTGAAGATCTGGATATTACCAACAAAACCTCCAGGAATCATGACATCCTTATGTGCTTGATTTTGTCAAGTCTTGGAGACCAGCCTAAAATAAATCCACTATTTCTAGAACCTTTTTGTTGTACTGGCAAGACATCTGCACAGTCTATCCATTTAGGAAAGGTGCCAAATTCTATTGCAGAATGATTAGGACAGTAAGGTATTGGCAGACGTTCTGTGACAATGACTAGCTTTTTATGAGAAAGTCCCATTTTAATAACTGTTTGGACATATTGCTTACAGTCCCAGGGTCCAGTACGATTGGCTGGTCTAGATGCCCAATATGCTGTATTTTCTTCAGAAGATACCCCTAGATACCCAGCATGCTTATCATGGGACCAATATATACGTAGTTGTCCACTGTAATCAGTATAACTAAATCCAGTCATGGGGTTGGGTGTAATCCAAGTTATCTGTAAAACCACACAGTACATGAGTATCATTCATAAAATCTGGGATGGATTCTCCGGTCCACACCACTGGGTGTACCAAAGGTGGGTCTGGAAATATGTCCAATTTGTTTCTCCCTGGAACCCATTTACTGGACAGCTCAACAGAGCTAACGTGGCCACAAACATTGTGGCTGCAGTAAAATGTGCACATTTTACTCCAGTGTGTAGGAAACATTATGCAGAACTTGCCATTTTAAAGCTATAAAAATGTCAATGAATTTTAAAGCACTGAATTTAGGACAAGTATCTTTTGTAAATACAATGAACTATAGTTAATAAAACAGAAAATTTAAAAATTTAAAAAACATGTAGCAATTAGACAGTGAACTCTTTAGGAAGAAGAAAAAGAAAAAAAATAGAAACTAGTTTAAATGGATAAAAGTGAAAATCAAACACGAAAATGAAAGTAACCATGCCAAAACTGATGAGATGCAGCTAAAGTAAACCTCAGAAGAAAATTCATAACCACAAAGGCCTACATTTTAAAAGAAAAACTGCCCAAACAAAAACCTAAATTTACATAGTACTAGACAAAGAGAAGCAAGCTGTAATCAAATTGCACAGAGGATAAATTTTAATAAAGAATAGAGGAAACATAAAACAAATAGACAAAAGAATTAAGAAAACAAACTTGATTGTTCAAAAGATTTACAAAATTGATTGTTCAATTAACCAAGCAAAAAGAGAGAGAGAGAGTACTCAAGTTAATAAATATTAAAAAAAAAAAGTGAGACCACAAAAACAGACTACACAAAAAAAAAATTAGAAAAATTTAAGGGCATATTAAGAACAACTGAATGTGAACAAATTTTTACATAACATCCATCAAAACTGACTTAGACATAGAAAATCTCAAAAGACTTAATAAGAGATTGAATCAGTAAAAAAAAACACAATAGTAATATCCATATCAGAGCTGAGCATGGTTGGGGTAAACCTGTATCCCAGTGACTTGGGAGGCTGAGGCAGGAAGATCATGAGTTCAAAGCCTGCCTCAGCAAAACCAAGGTGCTGACCAACTCAGTGAGACCCTGTCTCTAAATAAAATACAAAATAGGGCTGGGGATGTGGCTCGGGAGTCAAGGGCCCTGGAGTTCAATCCCTGGTACCCAACAACAACAAAATTCCATATTAGAAATGTGAAGTGAAACTATCAAGCTATATCTAACTCTAAAAACAGATAGATAGCTTTGTGTGAATTAAATACTAAGGTCTCTACAAAAGAATGATTTAAATAAAATAAGTTCAGCATTTTTGCAGGATATAGCACCAATCAATACAATTTTTGTAGCTGAACAATAAATACTAAAAGCAAAATTACTTTAAAAAATTCCATTTATGGTAGTATCAAATATTAAATACAGAGCAAAAAATTAACAAACAAATATGTCTTGTAAGCAGAAAATACTATAGAAAATGTTTAAAAGAATAAATAGGCATTGACTATTTATTGATAAGATTAATGTTGCTGAAATGGTAAAATGCAAATTGATTTACATATCAATGTAAACCTTAACAAGATTCCCACATGCCATTTTTGAAAAAGATGTAATAATAAGCCTAAAGTGAATATGGAATTTCAGTCAACCTCAAATACCAAATACAGTTTTTTGTTTGTTTGTTTTCAATAAAAATATAAAGAACAAAATTGGTAGACTCATACATCCCAAGTTTAAAGCTTATTATAAAGTTTCAGTACTCAAAGAAACTGGATCCCTATTCCACACCCTGTTCAAAATCAATTCAAAAGTGGTAAAAGACCTGACTGTGAAACTACAAAATAAACAAGGGAAAGCAATTTAAGACTCTTATAAGGACAGCAAATGTTTTGTACAGAATTTTGAAATCACAAAAAAGTAAAAATTAAAAATTCCATTAAACTAAAAAGTTGACGAACAGCAAAGAAAAAAAGGGGGAAGGGAATCCTTATAAAATGGGAGAAAATCTTTGCCCAGTATGTGTTTGATACAATCTTCATATTTAGAATATATAAAGAACAAAAAAAATCATAACACCAAACAAACAATCAAAAACTAAGTAATGCCATTCAAGTGGCCAAATGAAGTAGACAGTTTTTTAAAAAGAAACAAAAAGTTCCAGCAAACATGAAGAAAAATATTCAATATAAGTAGCCTTCAGGAAAATGCAAATAAAAAATACAATGAGGAAGACTGGGGAAATAACTCAGTAGGTAGAGTGCTTGCCTTGCACGTGCAAGGCCCTGGGTTCAGTCCCCAGCATCACAAGAAAAAAAAATACATGAGGTATCATCACATCCCAGTAAGAATGGATAAATTAGCAAAGTGACAAACACGATGTGGATGTAGATAAAAATCAACACATAGGCACGGGTGTGTGCAAGTAAATTGGGTAGCTGATATGAAAAACTGCATATTACTCAGAAAACTAACAATAGCTGGGATCATGGCACATGACTAATCCCATATATTTAAGAAGCTAAAGAAGGAGGATTACAAGTTTAAGGCCAGCTTGTGCAAGTTCAAGTTCAAACAGTGCAAAACCCTGTCTCCAATAAAAAAGAAATATGCTGAAGGCCAGGAATGGTGATAAATGCCTGTAAAGTAGGCAACTTGGGAGACCACAGGAGGAGGATCCTGAATTTGCTGCAAGGATAGGAAACTTAATGTAATGCTCCCTCAAAATAAATAAATAATAATAATAATAATAATAATAATAATAATAATAATAAAAAATAAGGCACTGTGATGTAGTCTAATGGTCAAATGTTTGCCAAGCACATGAGGCTTTGGTTAAGTCTTTTATATCTCAACTAAATAATACTAAAATAGAATTACCTTGTGATTCAGTTATCCCACTTGGGAGTATGTAATGAACAAGAATGAAACCTTCATCTGATACCTGGATGCCCATGTTTATTGAGGCACATTCCAGTTGAAAATATATAGAATCACCTAGGAATTCTGGGGCAGATGGATAAAGAAAATATGGCATATATGTATGCATACATCCATAAAAATCAAATCCTGCCACCTGCAACCAATTGGGTAAAATTGGAGGGCAGGGTGGTAAAATGAAACAAAACCAGACACATAAATACAAACACTGCATGCTGTCCCTCATGTGGGGGAGGCTAAACCTGAATTTAGGTTGCTGATTTTTAAAGGTTAAAGAGTGAAGGTGGGAAATGAGAAAGGGATTTCATCAGTGGATGTGGCATATATGTTAAAATACCATGCAGAGACCCTTTATTGTGTATATATAGTACATCTTCATCAAAGCTATTTTGAAAATGTTACTGTAATCAGTACTGAGTCACACTTACAAAATGATTAAATGGAATAATATTCCAGGCATGGTTGTGGATGCCTATAGTACCAGCAACTCAGGGGACTGAGGAAGGAGAATTGACAATTTGAGGTCACCCTTGGGAATATAGCAAGATATTGTCTCAAAACCAAAGAAATAATGAACTGGGGATAAATCTCAGTGGTAGAGTGTTCCTAGATTCAAATTCATTACTGCAAAAAGAAATAAGTAAATGAAATATAATTTAGAAATAGATCCTTATATTTATGGTCGATTATTTTTCAAGGAGAATGCCAAGACATTATAAGAAAAATGTTTTCAAATCATCTGGAACAACTATCCATATAAAACTTGGAACATGATCTCAAACACTATCTCACACGTTACACAATTAATTTTAAGTGGAAGAAAAGTGTAAATATGAGAATTGGGACTACAAGATTCTTGGCAGAAAACATGTAAAAATCTCATAACCCTGCATTGAACAATGATTCCTAGAAAAGACAAATTTTCTTTGTTTCTTTTTGGTACCAGGGATTGAACACAGGGAAGCTTAATTACTGAGCAACATTCCCAGCCCTTTTAAAAATTTTACTTAGAGACCAATTGCTAAGTCTGGCTTTGAACCTGTGATCCTCCTGCCTCAGCCTCCCAAACTGCTAGGATTATACGCATGTGCCAAAAGATACTGCTTATAGTGCCACATATTTAGAAAGTTTCTACAGGATTTTAGATATGAGGTTTATGATGTGGCATAATAAATTTTGTGAAGGGTAAAGAAAAATATATTTATAATTTAGCCAATATGTTTTTTTTTAAACTATAGACTTCATCTAGGCTTCCGTATATACTATTTGAAATTTCACTGTCCCCAATGGGGACTTCTATCTGAAAAACTTCAACCACGTTTACCTTGTATAAGTCAAACCTGCACATCCATTTTTCTTAATCTATAGACTTAAATAAAATTGAAATTTCTCAAGAGTAAAGATTATTCCTCTGGAGCCAAATGATCCATAGCATTGTGTGGAATCATATTAGCTGAAGGGCTGTAAAAGAAATAATATTAACTAATTAACTTCTGACCCCAAATAACATCTGTATACTTGTCGCTTCTTCATGTAGTCATGAATGCATTGTTGAGTCACAAAAAAGAGAAATATAATAATTTTGTGGGCATATTTTAGCAAGTTATGAATTATCATGAAAATGGTTCTCATTTTCACCGAACACACAGAAGTATCAACGGAGTCAAGATTAAGCCTATTACATTCAGAAATGTCTTTGTTCCTTTAATAATTATTTGTTGGTACAGAAAATTGAACTCTGGGGTGCTTTACCACTGAGCTACATCTCCAGTGCCTTTGTTCATTTTTACATCTTATTTTTTTATTAGTGAATTTCAGTTACACGTAACATTAAGGTTTATTTTGACATGAAATCATACCACTTTTAAACAGGGATTATTCTATCTGAGTGGCATGATTAAAATAAATACAAATATTATATAGTCATAACCACATCCAAAGTAATGAAAATTTCCTCAACTGTTTTTTGACTTTTATGCTTCTAGCTATTACACAAAGGACTTTGATCCTTTTTTAAATTTTATTTTTGTACATGATGTGATGTACATATCCAAATACATTTTTTCTTCTTGTGGATATCTAGTCATCTCAGGGGCATTTTTGCTTTAGCTTTCACTCTTGAAAAATATAAGCACTATGTGTGTGTGTGTTTGTGTGTGTGTGTGTATGTGTGTGTGTGTGTGTGTGTGTATGTAATCGCTCTGAACACCAGTTACAAATTTCTGCCCATGCAGGTCAGGAAAATTGCTGCCCACACAGTTACAAATTGCTGCCCCTGACCTGCAAAGTCAGCTGAACTTAAGGGCACTCCTGTGAATTTCCAGGGACACCAAATAAAACATACACATACTTTACCTTTACACAAGCTTCAGGAGTTCTTCTCTGCTCTTGGCCTCAGGCTCCCCAAAAGGGAGGGCAAGAGAAAATCATGAGAGGCTTGTGAGAAAGTGACCACATTCAGAAGAGAGCTTTTATTGGGGGTACTCTTGTTCTTAGAAAGTTCTATTTAAAAAAGGCCAGAGGGGTCAGAGTTACAAGGGATATATGAGGGTAAGTCAATCCTCATGAATAATGCCTACATCTGAAGACCCATCTCTCTATCTAAGCTGGGACAACACCCAAGTCACCACAAATGTAGTGACTGGTCAGAGCCTCCTGCTTCAGGACTGGAAGGCATGGGTCATTCAGAAGGGCTTCCCACATATCTGTCCTTCTTTCTTTGAAAAAGCATGTGATGGGTCATTATTTTGAGTTCCTGAATTCTTCTTCTAGGGGCACAACATCCTACAATTACAACACAACAGAGAATAAGTAGCAATGAGAACAATACAAGAATATACCATGCAGAGTGTTTAAGAATGTTTCCAGGGTTAAAGCTGTTTAATTCTTTAAGTGTTTGATCAGCTAAAGAAGTAGCATCTGAAAAATGAATCTTAAATTTTGTATCTTGAATCTGATGATGCAGCTCCAAAAGATCCAAGCATTGTTCTGCCAAATATCCAACAAATGGTTTTGAAGCTTCTTCCAATACCATTAAGAAGAATTGCATTTGGCAGCAGTATCACACACTTACTTATAGCATGACATTTAGGACTTTCCTTGAATTTCAAAGTGGAAAGTTCATTATTTATATTCATGACAGCAGTCTCTAACGCATTTAGCTTGGTCGCATTCCTTTCATCAACATTTATTTGATTGTGAAGAGCCTTGGAAGTATTCTGAGCCAAATAATTAAGAAAATTTGCATGTTGAATATTTGAGATATGGCCACCAAAGCTGTCACCATGGAAGCAATTAAAGAAACCAATCGAACAACTCTCACTATTATGAGTCCAAGAGCACACTTAGGTCTCGCTAGCTGGACGTGTATTTGTTGTAAGACTTGAAAAGCAGCATCAGCCTACCATGGCTCTGAAATATTTCCTGGTAATAAGACAAAATAGGGCTGATGGAGCATCATTGTTCCTTTTTCTCTATTATTTCTGGTGATACAATTAGTTAAATTACATTTATCATATGTTACAAGATATCTATCATCTTCCCTTTTAACTTTTACATTTCCTGTAATTAAAACATAAGGAGATTGAACACAGGCCCATAAGCTGTAGCAAGAACCTTCCTGTTACAGTTCTTGCCTACAAAGTCTGGTAAAGCTTTGACAGTAAAATGTAAGAATTCTGAGGCAGCAATTAAGCACCAAACATCTTTCTGAATGCCACCTTCCCTGAAGGTAAGGATGCTACTAACAAATCCTCCAGGATTCAGGGCATTACCCATGCATAACTGCCTTTTGTCAATTTTAGGAGACCAGTCCAAAATATACCCACCATTTCTACACACCTTATGCTGTACTTGAAAAGTACAAATAAAATTTAAAGTTTCTAGTATTAACGATAAAAATGAAAAAGAGACGGAGGGTGTCAGATCTCTAGACTCTGGAGTATAAGCAATTAAAAACAGACTTATGTGCAATTTTGCCTGGAGCATAGTGGTAGGATTATGATGTCTACCCCCCCCCCATTGGTATGGGGTACTATGAGAATATGAGCACAAATCACAGATTTTATATATATTTCAATACAGCCCATCAACAAACTCAACATTAAATTTAAAAGAAAAAAAAATTAAATCTCCATTGTTTATGTCAAGCCCTAGGTACCAGAGATCCAGGGATCCTGAAGGATGAGTGGCTTAGGTGAAAGAAGAGAAGACAGGATTATAGCTGCAAGTTATGAGCAGCCTTCAGAAGTACCCACTGACCCTAGAGGGGCCTTTATTTTTAAACATTTTTTACAAGTGTTTTTTCATGTAGTTCATGGATAGCTTCAAAGCTCAAAATTTCTTTGATTTACATAATTTTTAAGAGTTACAATATTTTCAGATATATATTAATTACATAAGATATTGAGTGCATTGCCAATCATGATTGGCAATCACGATTAAGCTTTTACATTTTCACCTCAATCAATAAGTGCTAGACTACACAACTCGACTACATGTATCTTGACCTATTATTAACTTTTAACTTTAAAGTACATGTATAATTATATCATTAACCTTTAACTTTAAAGCATACCTATGATTATTGGTAAGGTTTCTTACTTGTAAAGTCCCAATAAAACACTTAAAGTAGCTAAAGCCTATTACTTAAAAGCACTTTTCTGAAGTGCTTCTAAAATGTATGTATATTAATTTTATATTATTCTATTTTTAATTCCAAAGGTAATTTTCTTTTTCATATGACCTATTTAACTGCTTTCTTTAAGAGTTTCTTTGATACTTTTCCAAAATACAACTATTTTTATATTTTTTGTAATCTTTAACAAAAGAGCAGGCTCTTCAACACAGCCCACTTACCATTAATATTAACAATGTGTTTCCCATTTTTATCATGAATTTCTGTGTAAGACAAAGGAGGGCCTGTTAGTGGGGGGAAATGTATGTTGCACAGATTGTAGATTTAGAATGTGGGGCTTAGTGCAAATTGTTAAGTTTTTCTTAAGAATCTTTAGATTTGTAATATTTTCTTCATAAATTTTTGAGGAATAACGCTACTGTTTATGTCCTGACAGATATTAAAACACATCTCCAGGCATGTCTTAAGTGTACCTTCAGTCTCAGTTTGGGAATTTTCCTGCCATTTCCATCAACATGTACTTTTATTATTGATTGATGTATACCCTATTATCCATATCATGAGTATCATAAACAATACATTTAACCTTCCCCATGGTTTCAGTTTCGAAATGGTGTAGCTCTGCCATGGCATCCCCCATGCTGTGACCCTGTCAGACAGAGGGTGCAAAAACAACTTAACCACATTATCTATAAGACACCAGATATTTTCCATATGACTTCTGTGGAACTTGTGATTGAATCTTGAGTTCCAGCCTATGGTGGGTCAATTAATTGTCACTGGATAACAAGTCATTCTAGAACTTATTGGCTCACTCAACCCCTGAGCCAAATCCCCAGCAGTATTTTGTATTTTATTTAAAGAAAGAGGTTTCACTGATTTGCTTAGCACTTCTCCCTTGCTGAAGCTGGCATGGAACTCATGATCCTTCTGCTTCAGCCTTCCAGGACCCTGGGATTACAGGAGTGCACCACTGCACTCAGCTCTGCTCACAATTTTAATGCCAGCATTCCTTCTTTGCCTTATCAACTATTTTTATGCTATATTTCTAATAGATGAAGTATTTCTAATTTTTTTCTCCCAGAACTGGATGACAGTTTATAGATTTTGCTTTCTCTTTGTGAGCATTTCACATGACAAAAAAGCAGACACAATGATGTGATGTGAAGAAAGAAAAAGGTGACACTTTAAAGAGAGAGAATGTGTCCTCTCTGTAAAGAGAAGAGGATGGCTCTCTTTCTCTCCAATTTTATTAGAGATCTAAAAAGAGATTCTAAGGAATCCTGTCCAGGTACACTTCTTGACTTTGGACTGAAAGCAGGATAATATAAAACTCTCAAGTATCCAGTGCCATGAAAACTTGAGGTTAATTAGCCTCATGTTCATGATTTATAATTGAATTCTTACTCATAAGCTCTTTCAGAGTTTATGGTTAGTAGGAATTATCTTTATTTCCCTGAGTTCCAGAATCTGGTCCTTAACAAGATCACAAAATCCCCCCCTTTTAGTGTAACTTGTGTTCCTCTTACAAACATTATTTTGAAACTGCATTTCTCATGCAGATGATAGTTTGTTAAAGAATGTAACACATCCTGTCCAGTTAATCCAGAAAGGGTGCAAGTAAATTGCTTCTTGGAAGATAAAGCATAGGGTCAATGTGTTGAGCCTATTTATTTATTTATTATGCTGTGTGTTGAAATCAGAGCTAGTCGACCACTGAGCTACATCACCAGCTCCTATTTTATATTTTATTTACACACAAGATCTCATTGATTTGCTTAGTGCCTGGCTGATATGTTGCTGAGATTGCCTCTAAATTCATGATTCTCCTGTCTCACCCTCCGAAGCTGCTGGGAATACAGGTATGTGGCACTATGCCCAACCTACCATTTACCTTAAAAGTACTTCAGTTCTTTTACCAGGTTCTGTGAAAATTACTACAATGAAAATATAAATGTAGTCTTCTGTGATCTAATGACTCCAATTTTTTTAGATACATACCCAGAATTACTACTACTGAATCATATGACATTTTTATTTTCACTTATTGAAGAACCTTAATACCATTTTCAAAAATAGCTTTATTCAATTTATATTCTGACCAGCATTTTTACAGGTGAATCTTTATATCCATGCTCATATGCTCTGGAGTACCTACTATATTTCAGATTTTTATTTTTTACTTCTAAATATTTTACTTATTTATTTACTAGTCATAGATAGATAAATAACTTTTATTTTATTTATTTGTTTTTATGTGCTTCTGATGCTTGAACACACTGCCTCCCATGTGCTAGGGAAGCACTCTACAACTGAGCCAGAACCCCAGCCTCTATCTTTCAGATTTTTATCATAGGCATTCTGACAAGACTGCATAGGGTGAAGGAAAGTTTTCATTTGACTGATGCATTAAATTTCTGAGGCAAGTGTGTTATATTCCAGGCTCTCAAGTAGCTAGAAGAAGAGTGTACTGTATTTTCTGTGGTGAAACAAGAATCTGTGGTTTCCAACACATTTGTAACAGGACTGCTGCACATTTTAGTTTTTGGAAGTAGTTACAAACAATGCAAATCCAACTATTTGTAATGTATGAATATTTGCACATGCTCAGTCTCTGTTGCTTATAGAAATTGGATGTTTAGGATATACTCCCTGGAACAGAAGTCACTAATTTTAGATGCTCAGTACATAGAGAAACTACTTCTGAAAACAACTGGAAGGCCTGGAATTATTACTGGGGTGAACAAGGGTAGGTCAGGGCTCAGAAAGTGCTCAAATATGATTGAGTCTATCGGTAGTTTGTTTAATTTTCCCCTTTGGTACCTATAATTGAGTTGAGAGAGAAGCAATTCTTCCAGCAACAGAAGTTATCAAAACTACTGGAACTTAGGCCTAGTGCAGATGACTAGAAACTTTCTCTAGAAACTTCCAGATGACTGGGAGCAAAAAGTAACAATTAGCATTTTGAAAATCATTCTCAGAAAACACCATAAAGAGTAGCAGAAATATATGAGGGGTTCACAATTCGGAATTCATTTTTTAATTTGTTGATCATTTTATTATGGAGTCACTAGAGTTCCTTTTATACTCTGAATACTATAGATAATTAAATATGTAATGTAAAATATTTTCTCCTGCTCAGCAACTTGCTTTTTTCAAAAAATATTTTCACATGTATGACCTCCTCAGCAGCCACATCAATGTTCATAGCAGCTCAATTTGCAATAGCTAGACTATGGACCAACCTAGGTGGTTCTTGAAAGATGAATGGATAAAGAAAATGTGGTATATATAATCAATGGAATATTAGACAGGTTGAAAGTAGGCTAAAATTATGGCATTTTCTTTAAATGGTTGGAGTTGGAGAATATCATGCTAAGTGAAATAAGCCAGTCTCGCAAAACCAAAGACAAATGTTTTCTCTATTATGCTGATGCAAATTCAGGAGGGAGGGGGCACTGGGGAAGAATCTCTTTACTTTACATGAGTTTGAGGGAAGTGACAGGAGGGAGGGGAGAGGGATGTGGGAATAGGAAAGACAGTAGTAGATTGAAACAGACATCATTACTGTATGTATATATTTGACTACATGACTAATATGATTCTGCAACATGGACACTCAGAAAAATGAGAAATGATATCCCATCCAAGTATGATATACCAAAGTGTATATATGTGCATTCTACTGTCATGGGGATGAAAGAGGGTCTGGGGATGTGGCTTAGTGGTTAAGAACCCCTTGTACTATAATGAGTGAGAGAGAAAATAGGGAAGACAAATCAGAAGGCAGGATGGATCCACACAATTCCAACAAGTTTCCCATAATCCCTACCCTCATTACCAAGTACTTAGGGTCTGTGTGGTATTGGTCCATCTGTGAAAATTTGAAAAAAATATATTTTTTCTTATGATCTGGAGACATAGAAATGGTGTTGCAAATTTCTACCAGGCCTGGTAGAATGGGTTGGAAACAGTAGTCACATCCTATAGAATTCCAAAGTTGTCACTTTAATTGAACCACTTCAGCTGAGTTCCCAGCAAATGGGACTGCCATTGGGGTAATGGTTCAGAGACCACATTGCTCCAGTTTTAGATGAGTGTAAGAGCAGCCTGAACAACAGAGTCCACCACTGTCTCAAGAAAGAAAAAAGAGGGGGGGCCTTGGTGAGGGTGTAGCTCAGTGGTAAAGCAGCCTTGGGTTCAATCCCCTGTGGAGACCAGTGACAGTGATTGGGAGACAAGTGTCTGAGATGGAGGTCTCTAATGACATCATGGCAGGGACATGCTGGATGACTGGAAAAGTTTCTATGCAAAAGTATAGGATGCCTGGTTGCTATGGCAATGCTTTCCATGGGGGAGACTCTGTTGTGGGAGACTTTTCAGCTTTGACCTCATTCTCAGGCACAAAGTTCCTTGCTAAATCAACCACAATGTTTCACCAGTTCCGCTGCTTTAAAGGATGCTTTAAAGTAACTTTAAAGGATGGACTTTCTTGAGAGCTGCACAGTGGTATAACATTGCACATTCCAACTATAGAATGTAACGGAGGAAATAGCTGCATACTGTTCCTAACTGTGTAACTTTCATAAATACAAAGAATAATGCTTGCATAGTCTTTAATATGATCAATTAAAGATATACAATAAAGATTGCTGGGGTAATTCTTTTTTTCTTTTCTTTTAGAGAGATAATTTTCAACATTTGTCCATTTATATTTTTAGGTTTTGGTGGATACAACATCTTGTATTTTATTTACATGTGGTGCTGAGGATCAAACCTAGGGCCCCACGAATGTGAGGTGAGCGGGCTACCACTTGAGCCACATCCCCAGCCCCCCTGGCATAATTCTTTAGACCTGCTGCTCCATCATAGAGCAGTTCTCCACCCGATCCCAGATGTTCTATCTTCTGCATGTGTGACTCTATATTTCTTCCAATGTCCCATCAAACCTTGCCAGAACCTCCTAGTTTGGCCACTTGTCACAGAAATCCCCAGTAGCAAAAATACATAAACACCATCAATCTCTAATTAAATCACTTGATGTTTTTTGATATGTTAAAACAAGGTATATGGAAACTAAAAATTCCTATAAAATCTGATGTGCTCCTCAGAATATTTAATAGTCTAACATTTTCTAATTCATGAAATATGGAAAAATCAGAGTTCTAACTGGGCATCCTGAAATGTTTAAACACAGTCACTGATAAACACAGAGGAAAAAATAAAACACCAACTACAGAAACGCAGATATTCTCTATCTCAGCATTTGCCTTGGGTAGATTACTGCTACTTTGATGATCTGGTCCAGTCTGTAAGTGTCCATACCCAATACCAAATACACTGAAAATTACTAATCCTATGTGATCAACAACTGGTATATATTTTGGCCTCAGAATTGGCTAATATGTTCTGTTTTCTTTATTTCAATAGCATTCTAATGCAAATTGTTCTTATCACTAAAGGACCAAATAAATTTTTAGACTACTCATGAGCTTTTCACAAATGACCTGAGCAGAGAATCACAGCATCAGGTTTTTGCAGAAGCACATTGTAAATTGCTGACATCCTCCTCCAAGGTTGCTTGACACACTCCTTGAAGACAAGAAAATCTGACACCTTTTAGGCTGCCCTGGACCATGTGGCAATGTGTTCTTCACTTATCAGTTTCACTGGAGCTCCCCAATGACATCATCTATAAATCAGAGACCTCGATATGGAATTCCTCCACAAAAGGCTCTGAAAACACAGGCACGTTTAGCACCTTCATAGACTCCTGCACAATAAAAGCTTTAACAAACTCTTTATGATAAGGACATTATGGCCACTTGTGATGACTACCAATTACAGAGGGTTCCCAGAGCAGGAAGCTGCTCCTCATGGACCTTGCTATATTATTACTTTTTAAAATCATACACTTGATTTTTATTGAATTGGTGAATCTTACAGAGTTCCTGAATTAATAAACCATGCCAAAGAAGAAAACAATATAATGGACAAGCCCATCCACCCATCATACGGTTTATTAAAACTTGGTTCCTAATGCATTTTTCTTGGGGTACTGGGAATTGAATTCAGTGGCACTCAACCAATCAGCCACCTCCCAGTCTTCTTTTTTTATTTATTATTTGAGTTACTTCTTAGAGACAGGGTCTCACTGAGTTCTTTACTCCTTGTTATCCAGGGACGCCACCTTTCAAATCACAACCCTTGAGCTAAGGTTGTGGCTCAGTGGTTGACAATGTGCCTAGCATGTGGGAGGCACAGGGTTTCATTCTTAGGACAAAAAAAATTAGTATATATATAATTTTTTTAAAAAAATGAAAAGATGGGCTGGGGATGTGGCTCGAATGGTAGCATGCTCACCTGGCATGCGTGGGGTGCTAGGTTCAATCCTCAGCACCACAAAAAAATAAAATAAAGATGTTGTGTCCACTGAAAACTAAAAAATAAATATTAAAAAATCTTTCTCTTTAAAAAAAGTGAAAAAAAAAGTCACAATCCTCCTGCCTCAGAATCTTGACCCACTGGTATTTCAGGTGTATGCCAGGGCACCTGGGGATTCTCAAGAATTTTGAGAATTTCAGTCTTTCATAGAATTTCAACAATAGTGGAATCTAAGCCTGCTGCAAGCCTTTAAAATTTCTAGTACACTGTACCATTAAATAAACCTCTCCATGTTTATCTCAGTTTGTTCCACGTAAGCATCACACTACAAAAGTTTGTGAGAAAATGCATACACAAAGGAAAATATGTGGTTCAAGGTCCAAAAGGTTACTTGTTATTATGTTTGGCCCCCAAATTATGTCTTTGGTATGACAAAGAATATTTTAATTCTCATTTAATCATTGTACGTTCTCACTATTTGCTCGGCTACAAACCCAAATACATCAGAAGGTAGCCATCCACCTGCCAGCTCACATGACAACACTACTGTCCAAAAGGGACAGGCAGGTGCTGTCAGGAGATTCTGTAGCCCTCCTAGGAGTCTGATTCCTACACTGATGTACTCACCAAGACTGAACTCCTAGAAACAATGCCCACACCCCAGGACAGCTGCATTCACTCCAGTCCCTCACACTGCCAAGGAACAAGCCTGCAACTACTGCCTTTGGCAAATGGATTTCTTACAAAGAAGTCCAGACTGCGTCAAGTGCACACACACCTCTATTCAATATTTCTTCTAAATCAAAGATGTAAAACTAGGAAATTGCCACACTGACTCATTGGCTGCAAAGAAAGTTTTTGGAAATCCTGGGAAGCGTTCAAAACTATCTTTTAAAGATGAAGTTTTACTGGATGGCTTATGCTGTATTTATCAAAAACAGAAGGGCCACAGCACACTCTTTTGGCCTTGCTCTCCAAATGAACACCGAGACACAGCAAAAGGCTGGAACAGAGATAGCAGTGACAATCAACCCATCTTTGGCATGTTGGCAAACTTCAATATTTGGACACAAGTATGTAAGCAACTCTTACCAATGATCACACAAGATCCATGACACCTGAATAGCTTGTGGGTGAGGTTTTGCTCAGGAGGTTTGAATACTTAGGACAAGTAACTGAATCCTTCAGCCTGAGCAGAAACAGCCCTCTCCACAGCAAGTACTGCACAATATCATCTGGTTGGAGGCTGTAGCTTTATTACTGATGTAGGGCACATGAGGCTAGACACCCAAGGAATGTTCCAGGAGCACATTGATTAGCTGCAGGGTTCTGAGGGGTATCACTTAAAATTTTTTGGATCACTGCTTGGAATTTCATTGATCTTTATTTACATCCAGTGGGACAGAGATGGAGGTTTATATTCTTTGTAGGGGTATACATAAAGGTGTTTTTGTTGTTGTTTTGATTAGTTCACAGAAAGTGCTTTGTGTACCAATTGTAATATTGGTCAGAGGTCTTCCAAGCTTTGCCACAAAAGCAGAAGTCTGTGTTATAACCCACATTGAGATCTTTGCAAAATCTTTTCCTGACATTCTATTGAAAGAAAATTATAGTGAAGATCTCTTGAGAAGCTTATTTAAGATTATTTAGTGGAGAAAGGAGTGCCACTATATTAGGACATCAGAATGGGATACTCCTTACAAAGCCTTTGGTCATGTAGTGTGTATTAAGAAAACCATCACACAAATTTTTCCAGGGCTACTGAGGTACTCTAAAACACAGAGAGAAATCAAGCCTGGGTTTTCTGGCATATTCCAACTAAGTATTATTCATGGGGAGAAAACCTAAGTTGGATGTAGTTTTTTTTTAAAAAATTCACTGGTATAAAAGACCTTTAAGAAGGAAGAGATCAGCTGCAATTGTGGAGGAAACACCTGCAGAACTACATCTGCTGATGTGGTTATCAGTGGGGTCCACACTCACAGCTGCAGCAAACTCACCACCTGAGCTATGGATCGTTCAGTGCTAGAATGCCTGCCTAGCATGCACAAGGCAGGATTCGGTCCCCAGAACTGGGAAAAGAAAAGAGAAACCAACTCAAGTAGAGGGCAAAATATATTTTGAGAAAGTGCCTCTCTAAACAATATACACAAATGACATTATTTTATAATTCTCTTTAATGTGCCTACATACAGCACAATACATGAGCCTTAGAACAAGCATAAGTGACAAGAGTGGTGGTCCCAGAGTCATCAACAGATCAATAAGCAATCAAGGAAAAGGAAGAGGCCAGCTGCAGGGTACACAGACACATCCCTATGGTCCCAGCTGCCAGCCTCACCCCATCTCAAAAAATAACAATTAAAAGGACTGTGGAGAAACTCAGTGGTAGAGCACTCCTGGGTGAAATCTGAACAAAGAAAGAAAGGAAAAAATTCAGAAGAGCCATTTCACCAATCTGTACCAAAGGCTGGAGTAGAGAGGCCTAAACTAACATACATAATATGTAATGAAACATTAGACACAAAAACTTAAAATACAGGAAAATAGAATCTAACAATAAGAGAAATTTAACCCAGAAAAACATGTTGTTTTCAAATCTTCATGCTGATGCAATGCTCCTCTCCAACCCAGGGTGCAGTTTTGTTACCTCTGAATACATAAAAAAAAAAAAAGAAAAGAAAGAAAAGAAATGAAGGCACACACCATTTTCACACACCTACAGTGGTTATCTCAAAATAAATAAAAATGAAATAAAATAAATTTTCCTCAAGTCTGAACAAGTTCAAATGGATCTCAAACAAGCAAAGTTCTCACCACATTTCTACATACAAGGCTCTTCTCCAGTGTGATTTCTTAAATGCTATTCAAAGGGACCTGCAAAGTTTAAAGTGTTACTGCAATTTTTAAAGATAGAAAAAGGATTTTCACAGATGTGAATTCTTTTATGCCTTTGGAGAAAACTCTGAAAGCTGAGTACTGCCCCACATGGCTTATCCTCAGATTTTCTACAGTATGAGTCCTTTCATACAACTGAACAAAACTAGAACAGCTGAACCCTTTATATTTCTTACTTGCATAGGATTTATTCTTTTTATTCCAAAACAATATTCCCAGTCCTTAGGGAAAAAAAAATTAGAAAACTAGAAGATTTCCCACATTTCTCAAATTCACAGGGCTTCTCTGCATGCGTGTTTTTATATATAAGAAAGGAAACGAAGCTGACAGAATGTAACAAATCCCCCAAATTCAGAGGTTTTGTTTTTCAACATGAGTGAAATGGCTTTGAAGGCAACAGGGAAAATGTAATGATTTGATATTTTTCACATTTAAAGAGTTATTCAGCTGGATGTGGTGGTGTATGCCTTTAATTCCTGAGACTCGAGAGGCTGATTCTGAAGAATCAATGTTGGAGGCTAGCCTCAGCACCTTAGGAAGACCCTAAGAAACTCAGCAAGTCCCTGTCTCAAAATAAAAAGTAAAAAGGAACTGGAATGTAGCTCAGTGGTAGAGCACCACCAGACTAAATCCCCAGTGGATCGATTGATTGATCGATCTCTCTCTCACACACACATACACAAATACACACACACACACACACACACACACACACACACACACACACACATTTTCAGCAGTGTGAGCCTCTCTTGTCTTTGAGGATGACATGAAATATTGATTTACCATATTTCACATTCAAAGGATTTTTCTCCAGTAAACTTCCTACATGTATATGACTGAAACAGTAATAACAGAAGAGTTTACCAATTGTTTTCATGCTTATGATTTCTATGCAGTATGTGTTCTTTCACATGTGTGAAGCACACAAGATGTGGCAAAGGCTTCTCCACATTGTTGACATTCATTGGGCTTTTCTCCAGTATACATTCTTCCGGGTCTGTGAATGTCACTGCTTACATTCTTAGGGATTCTCTCCAGTATGAGTTTGTTCATGTGAGTGAAGGTGAGAGGACTGAATGAAGGCTTTCCCACACTGCTTACATTCATAGGGCCTCTCTCCAGTATGAGTTCGTTTATGTATCTGAAGGTTATAGGCAGCAATAAAGGCTTTTCCACATTGTTCACATTCATAGGGCTTTTCTCCGGTATGCATTCTTCCATGTATGCGAAGATGACGGGATGAAGCAAATGTTTTTCCCCATTGTTGACATCCAAAGGGTTTCTTTCTAGTATGTGTTCTTCCATGAATCTGAAGGCAATTAGATGTAGCAAAGGCTTTTCCACACTGCTTACATTCATAGGGCTTCTCTCCAGTGTGTGTTCTTCCATGAATCTGAAGGTGACTAGTTCTATCAAAGGCTTTTCCACACTGCTTACATTCATAGGGCTTCTCTCCAATGTGTGTTCTTCCATGAATCTGAAGGTAACTAGATCTAGCAAAGGCTTTTCCACACTGCTTACATTCATAGGGCTTCTCTCCAGTGTGTGTTCTTTCATGGCTCTTAAGCTTATAGGATGCAGCAAAGGCTTTTGCACACTGCTTACATTCATAAGGCTTCTCTCCAGTATGTGTTCCTCCATGTTTATGAAGCTGACGGGATGTAGCAAAAGCTTTGCCACACAGCTTACATAAATAGGGCTTCTCTCCACTATGAGTTATTTCATGTATGTGAAGGTCACAAGATCTAGCAAAGGCTTTGCCACACTGCTTACATTCATAGGGCTTCTCTCCAGTATGCACTCTTCCATGTATTTGAAGTTGACTGGATCTAGCAAAGGCTTTGCCACACTGCTTACATTCATAGGGCTTCTCTCCAGTATGAGTTTGTTCATGTGAGTGAAGGTGAGAGGACTGAGTGAAGGCTTTCCCACACCGCTTACATTCATAGGGCTTCTCTCCAGTATGAGTTCTTTCATGTATGTGAAGGTCACCAGATCTAGCAAAGGCTTTGCCACACTGCTTACATTCATAGGGCTTCTCTCCAGTATGCACTCTTCCATGTATTTGAAGTTTACTAGATATAGCAAAGGCTTTGCCACACTGCTTACAATCATAGGGCTTCTCTCCAGTATGAGTTCGTTCACGTATCTGAAGGTAAGAGGAAGCAGTAAAGGCTTTTCCACATTGTTCACATTCATTGGGCTTTTCTACGGTATGCATTCTTCCATGTATGTGAAGATGACGGGATGAAGCAAATGATTTTCCACATTGTTGACATCCAAAGGGTTTCTTTCTAGTATGTGTTCTTCCATGAGTCTGAAGGTAACTAGATCTAGCAAAGGCTTTTCCACACTACTTACATTCATAGGGCTTCTCTCCAGTGTGTGTTCTTCCATGTCTGTTAAGCTGATGGGACATAGCAAAGGCTTTACCACATTGTTTGCATTCATAAGGCTTCTCTCCAGTATGTGTTCTTCCATGTGCACGAAGCTGAGAGGATGTCACAAAGGCTTTTCCACATTGTTTGCATTCATAAGGCTTCTCTCCAGTATGTGTCCTTCCATGTGCATGAAGCTGACGGAATGTAGGAAAGGCTTTTCCACACTGCTTACATACATAGGGCTTTTCTCCCGTATGAGTTCTTCCATGTGTGTGAAGGTCACCAGATCTAGCAAAGGCTTTTCCACATTGTTGACATTCATAGGGCTTCTCTCCAGTGTGTGTTCTTTCATGGCTCTTAAGCTTATAGGATGCAGCAAAGGCTTTTCCACATTGTTTGCATTCATAGGGCTTCTCTCCAGTATGTATTCTTCCATGTTTATGAAGCTGACGGGATGTAGCAAAGGCTTTGCTACACTGCTTACATTCATAGGGCTTCTCTCCAGTGTGAGTTATTTCATGTATGTGAAGGTCACCAGATCTAGCAAAGGCTTTGCCACACTGCTTACATTCATAGGGCTTCTCTCCAGTATGCACTCTTCCATGTATTTGAAGTTCACTGGATCTAGCAAAGGCTTTTCCACATTGTTTGCATTCATAGGGCTTCTCTCCAGTATGTATTCTTCCATGTTTATGAAGCTGATGGGATGTAGCAAAGGCTTTGCCACACTGCTTACATTCATAGGGCTTCTCTCCAGTGTGAGTTTTCTGATGTATTCTAAGTAATCTGGGATAAGCAAAGTCTTTCCCACATACCTTACATTTGAAATGTGCATTCCCTGTGTGTGTGATCCTGTGCTTTTGAAGACTTGTGTGTGAAATAACGGTTTGACCATCTTGTTTACATTCATAGAGTTTCTCTCCAGAATGAGTTCTTTCATGTCTTCTAAATAAAGAGGAGAAATGAAAGGCTTTCCCTCGTACCTCACATTGCAAAGGTTTACCTCCACTGTGTGTTATCATGTGTCTTTGAACACCTGGGTGAGAAGAAGAGGCTTCACCACATTGTTGACATTCATAGGGTTGCCCCCCAGTATGAGTTTCTTCATGTGTTTGAATGTCATTGGAACAACTGATGACTTTCCCACATACTGTACTTTCACATGGTCTATCTCCAGTTTGTAACAACATTTGTGTGTGAACACTTTTGAAAGAAACCAGAGATTTCCTATATTGTTTAAATGCACATGGCTTCTCTTCACATTCTTCATGCTTATAGTATTTGTGTCCAGAGTGAGATGTGATGTGCCTATGAAGGAATGAAGGGCATATGAAATCTTTTGTACACATAATGAAGTCACATGGATTTAATCTATTAAAATTTGTCTTTGTTTGATTAAGAATTGGAATCAATTTGAAGGTTTCCCCACACTATTCTGTGGGCAAAGTTTCAAGTTTACCATAGGACTTCTTTGAAGAAGTGACCAGCACATAATTGATACCTAACTCATTCACAGTTTTCTATTTATTTATAGGTCTTTACATTTCTACCAACATCAGGTAAAGATTTTCTGACTTGTTAAAGTTCCCTGAAAATAAAGAGATTGAAAGGAAACAATCCTTTGCAACACAGCTTCTCTATGGCTATTATTCACATAGTCATATACACATATGCAATTTCAAACTACTTTTTGCATGTCAAATACTTTGAAAAGACTGAATACCTGTTACAGATAAGTATGTATTTCTGGTAAAAAATATTATAAGAATAAATACATTTCCAATTATGCATACTTCTTCGGTTGGTTTGCTTTAAAAATTATATGACAGTTCTCAGATTCCCTCACGAATTCCTCTTGTGAGTAGAGTTACCTTAGGTTGCTTCCACAGTTTTCAATCTGATCTTCAGTGGTCTTGTCTTCCCAATTGTTTCCTAAAATGAGACAACATAACAATCTTGATGAATATTTAGGAGCTAGAAATGCTTTGCCAAATTTTAGGTGCCATTTATGCTTCAATAATTCATCAACTGATTTCCTTTGCACCTTCTACATAAATGACCAAAATAAACATGAGTTCTCGATTTGATTAATTTTAAAACCATCATTGTTACCTATAGAAGCCAAGTTTCTGAGGACTTCCCACATCACATCTCTGTAAAGGTTCTTCTGAGAGGCATCCAGAAAAGCCCACTCCTCCTTGGTGAAGTTCACAGCCACATCCTCAAAGGTCACTGAGATCTGAAATATACCACAAATGTATATACAAATCCAAGACACATAATCATGAAGATATCCAACATACAGAACAAGGAGAGAATATTAAAAGCTACGAGAGAAAGAAGGCAGATTACATTCAGGGTTAAACCAATTAGGTTAACGGCTGATTTTTCATCACAGACGTTGAATGCAAGAAGATCCTGGAACAACGTATTTCAAAAGCTGAAAAATAATCAATTCCAACCAACAATACTGTATCCAGCAAAATTAAGCTTCAGATTTGACAATGAAATTAAAATATTTCACAATAAACAAAAGTTAAAAGAATTTGCAGCCAGAAAACCAGCACTGCAAGTCATTCTGAGCAAAACACTACAAGAAGAGGAATTGAAAAACAGCACCCAAAACTAACATTGGGAGGTAAACCAGTAAAGGGAAGTACAAAAAATATAACCAAAAAGGAAATACGAGCCATATTAAAATAAATACATAAATAAGCATGTCTGGAAGTACAAACAATATATCAATAGTAACCTTAAACGTTAATGGCTTAAATTCACCAATCAAGAGACAAAGGCTAGTAACCTGGATTAAAAAAAACGAATCCAACAATATGCTGCCTTCAGGAGACTCATATGATAGGAAAAGACATACACAGGTTGAAAGTGAAAGGCTGGGAAAAATCATACCACTCACATGGTCCTCGGAAGCAAGCAGGACTGGCCATACTCATATCAAATAAAATCAACTTCAAACCTAAGTTAATCAAATGGGATAAAGAAGGCCACTATATACTGTTAAAAGGAACCATCCACCAACAAGACATAACAATTATAAATAAGTATGCACCAAACAATGGTGCTGCAACGTTCATAAAACAACCTCTCCTCAAGTTCAAGAGTCAAATGGACCACAACACAATAATTATCAGTGACTTCAACACACCGCTCTCTCCTTTGGACAGATCCACCAGACAACAGCTGAATAAAGAAACTGTAGAACTCAATAACACAATTAATAACCTAGACTGGCCAGAGCAATTAGACAGACGAAAGAAATTAAAGCCATAAAAATAGGAAAAGAAGAACTTATATTATCACTATTTGTGGATGATATGATAATATATCTAACAGACCCAAAAGGATCTACAAAGAAACTACTAGAGTTAATAAATGAATTCAGCAAATATAAAATCAACACGCATAAATACAACCATTCCTGTATATCAGCGCCAAACCTTCTGAAATGGAAATGAGGACAACCACCCCATTCACAATATCCTCAAAAAAAAATAAAATACTTGGGAATCAACCTAAGAAAAGAGGTGAAAGAGTTATACAATGAGAACTACAGAACCCTAAAGAGAGAAGTAGAAGAAGACCTTAGAAGATGGAAAAAATGTACCCCGTTCATGGATATGAAGAACTAACATCATCAAAATGGAAATATTACCCAAATTTCTCTATAGGTTCAATGCAATGCCAATCAAAATCCCAAGGGCATTTCTTGTAGAAATAGATAAAGCAATTATGAAATTCATATGGAAAAACAAAAGACCCAGAATAGCAAAAGCAATTCTAAGCAGGCAGTGTGAGTCACGTGGTATAGCAATACCAGAGTTCGAACTATACTCCAGAGCAATAGTAACAAAAACAGGATGGTACTGGTACCAAAACAGGCGAGTGGACGAATGGTACACAATAGAGAACACAGAGACCAATCCAGAAAATTACAACTATCTTATATTTGATAAAGGGGCTAAAAGCATGCAATGGAGGAAGGATAGCATCTTCAACAAATGGTGCTGGGAAACTCAAAAAAAATAACAATAAGAAAACAAACAAGGGCTGGGGATGTGGCTCAAGTGGTAGCACGCTCACTTGGCGTGGGTGCGGTCTGGGTTCGATCCTCAGCTCCACATACAAAGAAAGATGTTGTGTCCGCCAAAAACTAAAAAAAGTAAAATATTAAAATAAAATTCTCATTCTCTCTCTCTCTCTCTCTCTCTCTCTCTCTTTCTCCTCTCTCTCTCTCTCTCTCTCTCTCAAAACTCTTCTCTTTCTCTCTCTCAAAAAAAATAATAACCCAATCAACAAATGGGCCAAAGACTTGAACAGACACTTCTCGGAGGAGGACATACAATCAATCAACAAGTACATGAAAAAATGCTCACCATCTCTAGCAGTCAGAGAAATGCAAATCAAAATCGCCCTAAGATACCATCTCTCCAGTAAGATTGGCAGCCATTAGGAAGTCAAACAACAACAAGTGCTGGCGAAGATGTGGGGAAAGGGCTACTCTTATACATTGCAGGTGGGACTGCAAATTGGTGTGGCCAATATGGAAAGCTATATGGAGATTCCTGGGTAAGCTGGGAATGGAACCACCAATTGACCCAGATATTGCCCGTCTCCGACTATTCCCTGAAGACCTTAAAAGTGCGTACTACAGGGATACTCCCACATCGATGTTCATAGCAGCACAATTCACAATAGCTAGACTTTGGAATCAACCCAGATGACCTTCAATAGATGAATGGATTAAAAAAATGTGGCATTTATAGACAATGGAGTATTAAGCAGCACTAAAAAATGACAAAAGCATGGAATTTGCAGGGAAATGGATGGCATTAGAGCAGATTATGCTAAGTGAAGCTAGCCAATCCCTAAAAAACAAATGCCAAATGTCTTCTTTGATATAAAGAGATATAAAGAGAGCAACTAAGAACAGAGCAGGGAGGAAGAGCAGGAGGAGAAGACTAACATTAATCAGAGACATGAGATGGGAGGGAAAGGGAGAGAAAAGGGAAATTGCATGGAAATGGAAGGAGACCATCATTGTTACACAAAATTATATATAAGAGGTTGTGACGGTTGGGGCTGGAGATGTGGCTCAAGTGGTAGTGTGCTCGCCTGGCATGCGTGCGGCCCGGGTTCGATCCTCAGCACCACATACAAACAAAGATGTTGTGTCCACCGAAAAAACTAAAAAGTAAATAAAATTGTCTCTCTCTCTCTCTCTTTAAAAAAATATTTTAAAAAAAGGTTGTGACGGGAATGGGGAAAAAAACAAGGAGAGAAATGAATTGTAGTAGATGGGGTAGAGAGAGAAGACGGGAGGGCATGGGAGGGGGGATAGTAGAGGATAGGAAAGGTAGCAGAATACAGCAGTCACTAATATGGCACCATGTAAAAACGTGGATGTGTAACCGATGTGATTCTGCAATCTATAATTGGGATAAAAATGGGAGTTCATAACCCACTGGAATCTAATGTATAAAATACGATATATCAAGAGCTTTGTAATGTTTTGAACAACCAATTAAAAAAATGAGAAAAAAAAAGAAAGAAAGAACTCAATGACCTAAAAATGTCACCATGGGCTGGAGATGTGGCTCAAGCGGTAGCACGCTCGACTGGCATGCGTGCGGCCCGGATTCAATCCTCAGCACCACATACAAACAAAGATGTTGTGTCTGCCGAATACTAAAAAATAAATATTAAAAAAAATTCTCTTCTCTCTCTCTTAAAAAAAAAAACCCAAAAATATCACCTTGTCCAAGCAACAGCCTTACAAAGTTTTATAACTCTCAAAACAATCTTCTTAATAAACAGCAGGCACTACTTTTCTAAGTCTCACAGCAACGATGAATGTCCAATGATTGTCAAACTCTTCTTAACAGCAGCCGGTTCACTACCATAATATACATTCATGAGACACATACCAATGTTGTGCTCAAGGACATTTTGATCAAGTGTGGGCCACATTTGCAACGGTTGTCTGTGGTGAAAGAGATTCATCGTGCCTGTAGCAATGGTGGTGCAAACAAACCTAAGGCAGAAGTTCTTCCAGAGTGTGGTAAAGCAACAAGTTTGTAGCCCAGAATTCTGAACTATCCCACACAGTCTGCGTGTGAAAGAGGCCACCATTCACATCTGTACGCATGCTATGATGTCTGCACAGTGAAGGAACAGACAAAAAGAAAATGTCCCTGCCACTTACACAGAAGCATACTCAAGGACTGAAACCATACAGAACCACCCCAAACAATGAAGAATCCACAATTACCCTCAGAGACATCAGCCCAACTCTGTCAGGGCAATGATGCAGACAGGAGGGCTTCATGGACCTTCAACCAAACGGGAAGCACACTGAGGTCTCAGGGTCACAGCAACACTCCACAGGACATAAACCACACCCCTACAAGTGCACCACCAGTGAAATCCCATGTATCCTCAAAGAACATGAGAGCTAAAGCAGAAATCAGATCAGAAAAAGCTGAAAGGCCTCCAGGGAAGGGGACATGAAACACAGGGCTCTGAACAGACACAGGACAAAGAGGTGACTCAAGAGAAAAGGTGACCATTTTGAAAGAAAAAAAAATATAAAAGTCCATCATAGGAAATTCATAGAGAACACCAGAGGTGGCGCTGTATTGGTATCTAAGTCATCCAACACACATTTCAGAAAAGAAGAGCTAAAAGCAACCAATGAAACTGCCGCTTCAGAAAACCAGAGAAAGAAGAGCAAGGTAAACCTAATTAACCACAGGTAGGTTGCCACAGTCTGGCTGGGCACTATTCAGGAGCCACTTGTCAAAGAAAACAAACCTCATTTTTAGAACCACACACGACAAAAAAAAAGCTCCTCAATAAAAACCTTCAGAGCCCAACTGCCACCACCGGCTTCCCACAAGCCTCTCAACCTCCCCCACTCCTCCTGCTCTTGAGGCCGATTGGCGGGGTCATGTGGGCAGAGCCAAGAAAGTCCCCCAATGAGCAGCTCCATATTCTGAAAGGGCAGGGAAACAGCCCAATGAGCATCACCGCAGAGGAGCCAATCAGCTGTGAGCCAATCATCAGTTGGCAGTCTGAAAGTTTGCTGGGGCCCCTTCAGCTGTGGCTCTCAACATCTCCCCCTCTCTGTTTAAACAACAAGCATGTGGCTTAGGGACCGTGCCTGCCTTAGGTTGTCCAATAGTACATATGGTCCTTACCCGTTATCTTAGGGTGGTACCATTGCAATTGGATCTTACCTGTCACTGTCTACCGGTCCAATATACAGCCACACCTGTGGATAGGTCTTTGTACCAGCGGGGGGGGGTGAGGTTCTTTGCCTCACCTCTGTTGGCCCCCAAATTTTAGCTGAATGATCATGACAAGCAGAAGGGAGGAAGATACACCAAGCCAATTGACGGCTCCTTTTGGAAAAATTGTACCACCGAACACATCATCAGCAAAAATACCCCAAGGCTACCACAAGTCACTGCACCAACAGATAGTTCACAATGCATACAGGTGAGTTCACAATGCATACAAGTGATACATAGTCCAGGCAACTTCTGCAACCAGCTCAGTGATGGCTATTGCAGAAGCTGTAGATTGGTTTTATCTTTGTCTTCACCAGCACTGGGATGAAGATAGGAATTCTGGCAATAATGGCTAAAGAAAAAATTATGTAACATTCCAGAAGGCACTAAAAGAAAACAATGTTCTTAACAATTTACATTATCTTGAAGAGAATTATTAAATATAATGAAAAGGAAAGGTGAAAGTAAACAAACAAATCTGTTAAGCTCCTTTTATTGTTCACATATTAAAACAATCCTCAACAGTTGTTTACCCAATTTAAAATAAACCATTTATTTATTTTTTCGAAGAACCAACTTTTAGTTTTGTTAATTTTTTCAATAGTTTCTTTTGTTTCAATTTCATTGATTTCCGCTCTGATTTTAATTATCTCTTGCCTTCTGCTACATTTGCTGTTGTTTTGCTCTTCCTTTTCTAGGGCTTTGAGATGAAGTGTGAGCTCATTTATTTGTTGGTTTTTTCTTTTTTTGAGGAATGACCACCAGGTGATGAATTTTCCTCTTAAAACTGCTTTCATTGTATCCCATAGATTCCGATATGTTGTGTCTGTATTTTCATTTATCTCTAAGAATTTTTTGATTTCCTCCTTTATGTCTTCTGTAACCCATTGATCATTCAGTAACATATTGTTCATTTTCCATGTGATGTAGGATTTTTCCTTCCTTCTTTTATCATTGATTTCCAGTTTCATTCCATTATGATCAGATAAAATGCATGGTATTATCTCCACCCCTTTATATTTACTGAGGGTTGCCCTATGGCATAATATATGGTCTATTTTTGAGAAGGATCCATGTGCTGCTGAGAAAAAAGTATATCCATTTGATGATGGTTGATATATTCTATATATGTCAGTTAAGTCTAGGTTATTGATTGTGATATTGAGTTCTATAATTTCTTTATTCAACTTTTGTTTGGAAGATCTGTCCAATGGTGAGAAAGGTGTGTTGAAGTCACCCATAATTACTGTGTTGTGGTCTATTTGATTCTTGAACTTGACGAGAATTTGTTTTATGAATGTCACAGCACCATTATTTGGTGCATAAATATTGATAATTGTTATGTCTTGTTGGTGAATGGTTCCTTTTAACAGTATATAATGACCTTCTTTATCCCTTTTGATTAACTTAGTCTTGAAGTCGATTTTATTCGATATGAGGATGGCCACCCCTGCTTGCTTACGAGGACCGTGCGCGTGGTACATTTTTTCCCATCCTTTCACCTTCAGCCTGTGTATGTCTTTTCCAATAGATGTTTCTCCTGGAGGCAGCATATTGTTGGATTTGTTTTTTTAATGCATGATACCAGCCTATGTCGCTTTATTGGAGAGTTTAAGCCATTAACATTCAGAGTTACTATTGATATATGGTTTGTACTTCCATCCATGTTTGATTGTTTATCCTTTTTTTAAAAAAATTTAGTTTGTTTCTCCATGATTATCTTTCCCCTCGACTTCTACCTTTACTGAGGCACTTCCCACTGATGGTTTTGGTTATTGTTTTTCATTTCTTCCTTGTGTAGTGTTTTGCTCAAAATGTTTTGCAATGCTGGTTTTCTGGCTCAAATTCTTTTAACTTTTGCTTATCATGAAAGATTTTTATTTCATTGTCATATCTGAAGCTTAATTTTGCTGGATACAGAATTCTTGGTTGGCATCCATTGTCTTTCAGTGTTTGAAATACATTGTTCCATGACCTTCTTGCTTTCAGTGTCTGTGATGAAAAATCCATGGTTAACTTTATTGGTTTACCCCTGAATGTAATCTGTCTCCTTTCTCTTGTAGCTTTTAATATTTTCTCTTTGTTCTGTATATTGGATATCTTCATAACAATGTGTCTTGGCGTTGGTCTACTGTGATTTTGTGTGCTCGGTGTCCTGTATGCATCTTCAATTTGTATATCTGTTTCCTTTTTTATTTCTGGAAAGTTTTCTGTAATTATTTCATTCAGCAGGTTACTCATTCCCTTGGTTTGAATCTCTGTACCTTCTTCTATCCCGATGATTCAAAAGTTTGGTTTTTTTATGTTATCCCATAACTCTTGGATGTTTTTCTCATGATTTTTTACCAGCCTTTCTGAGTTGGCTAGACTCTTTTCAAGATGATATATTTTGTCTTCATTATCTGACGTTCTGGCTTCTACTTGCTCCACTCTGTTAGTGATACTCTCGATTGAGTTTTTAATTTGGTTTACCGTTTCCTTCATTTCTAGAATTATTGTTTGATTATTTTTTATAATCTCTATCTCCTGATAAAGATGCTTAACTTCTTCTTTTAAATTACATAAAAGAGGTTGTTAGGGGAATGGGAAAATAAACAAGGAGAGAAATGAATTACAGTAGATGGGGTAGAGAGAGAAGATGGGAGGGGAGGGGAGGGGGGATAGTAGGGGATAGGAAAGGTAGCAGAATACAACAATTACTAATAGGGCATTATGTAAAATTGTGGATGTGTAACCGACGTGATTCTGCAATCTGCATTTGGCGTAAAATTGGGGGTTCATAACCCACTTCAATCTAATGTATGAAATATGATATGTCAAGAGCTTTGTAATGTTGTGAACAACCAATAAAAAAAAAGAAAAGAAAAGAAACCATTTAAATCACATGAAAAAAAAATATTTGGATCCATTTTTTCATGAGCGCTCATCATATATGATATATGGACATATGTACATACAAACATACAACATAAAAGACAAGTGTGCACACAACACATAACATAATAGTAAAGGCCTGATAACTTTTTACAGGTGAAATCTCGATTGCAATGTTTAAAAACTCTATAGTCAAAAAATATAACTGATCAGCAAAACATTAACCTAGGTCTGTATGAGCTCAAAAAACAAAATAGAACTTCATGATGTGGAAGGGCAATAATAGATATTGAAAAAAGCATCCTGGTTCTGTCGATGATGTAAGGGTAGCCAAACTGGAGTTCTGGATATCAGCTGTTATGGATTTGAGCCAAATCATCTTCTTTTTGGTCTGTAGAAATCGCTTTAGTTAGGGCTGGGGATGTGGCTCAAGCGGTAGCGCGATCGCCTGGCATGCGTGCGGCCCGGGTTCGATCCTCAGCACCACATACAAAAACAAAAGATGTTATGTCTGCCAAGAACTAAAAAATAAATATTAAAAAATTCTCTCCCTCTCTCTCAAAAAAAAAAAAAAGAAATTGCTTTAGTTAATCTCTCTGGAATCCAAATCGGCTGCTGTTCTCCCTGTGGAAACACATAAACAGACTCCCTGACTCCAGACAATTACTGGGTCAGGACCTTTCCATTATCCTGTTAGAATATCCTTCCAAAGTACCTTGGGCTTATGTACATTTTTTGGACACATATGCCTTTCTGCAGCACTAAGCCCTGATGAATCCAAATTTTAAAAGTTTAGAGTAAAAAGGGTTATTTCAAGTTTAACTTTGGGGAATATATACCCCTTCCCAATTCCTTCTTTTTGCTTTAATAAGTACATTTTAATAGTTTGATGAGCTCTTTCAACTATGCCTTGTCCCTGTGGATTGTATGGGATTCTTGTTATATGAGTAATGCCAAATGTTGAGCAAAATTGTTTAAAAGAGGTAGAAGTGTAACCAGGGGCATAATCTGTTTTGGAATGCCCACAGTGGCAACATTTTGTAAGCAATGAGCTATAATATCTTTAGTTTTTTTCTCCGGCATGAAGGGAGCCCATCAAAAATCCAGAAGAAGTATCAACTGTAACATGCAAATATTTTAATTTTTCAAATTCTGGCAAGTGTGTGACATCCATCTGCCAAATATGGTTAGGTATCATTCCTCTAGGATTGACTCCAAGATTAACTTGTGGTAAAAAGGTCACACAATTTTGACATTGTTTTATTATTTGTCTAGCTTGTTCCTTAGTTATTTTAAGACGCTTTTGTAAAGTATTAGCATTGACATGGAACCTTTTATGAAAATTTATAGCTTCTTCTAGTGTAGAGAAAATATGTATGTCATGTGTAGTTTTATCTGCTAAATAATTGCCCAAACTAAGGGCTCCAGGCAATCGTGTATGTGCCCTGATATGTCTTATAAAGAATGGATCTTTTCTGTCCCAGATTAGACTTTGTATAGTGGAAAGAAAAGAGAAAACAGTAGAGGAAGGGGAAATCCTACCAGCAGCTTCAAGGGATACTATAGCATTAACTACATATTGACTATCAAAAAATAAATTAAATACAGAATCTTTAAATATCACAAAAGCTTGTAATACTGCATTGAGCTCTACCTTTTTTTTAATCATTATTTTTTAATATTTATTTTTTAGTTTTCGGTGGACACAACAACTTTATTTGTATGTGGTGCTGAGGATCGGACCCGGGCCGCACGCATGCCAGGCGAGCACGCTACCGCTTGAGCCACATCCCCAGCCCTATCATTGTTTTAAGGAAAACAAGCTCTACCTTTTGAGCTGATTGTTTGGGTACTAAAAATGTAAAAGTTTGATCAGGGGTAACTATTGCTGTTGTACCATTATTTGACCCATCAGTGAATATATTTGGAGCATTCATGATAGGGGTTTTTCTTGTCATTTTTGGAAAAATTACAGGATGCAATGACCAAAAAGTCAATAAAGGATTCGATGGTAAGTGGTTATCAAATGAAACATTAGATTTGCACATGATTATTGCCCAAGTATTTAACTCATTAGCTAACTCATCAATTTGACCCATAGTATATGGAGTAATAATTTTATTGGGAGAAATTCCAAACACTCCCTTTGCTGCTTTTATTCCTTTGAGTATTAATTGTCCTACAGCCTCAGGATACCTAGTAAGAATAGTGTTAGGAGAATAAGATAAATGTACCCATAATAATGGACCTTCTTACCAAAATACTCCTGTAGGAATATATTTTGTTGGTACTACAATAAATAATAAAGGCAAGCTTATATCAATTCTATCCAAATGCATATTTTCCATATATGTTTCAATGACTTTTAATGCCTTTCTTGCTTCAGGCATTAGCATTCGGGGTGAATTTGGATCTGATGGAACTTTTAGGATATCAAATAAAGGTCCCAACTCTCCTGTTGGTATACCTAGATAAGGCCTTATCCAATTTATGTCTCCTAATAACTTTTGAAAGCCGTTAAGTGATTTCAGTTGATCTACTCGTATTTGAATTTTTGGTGGACGGACCATGGTTGAGGATAATAGAACTCCTAAATAATTAATTGGAAATTTAATTGTACTTTATCTATTGCTACCTCTAGATTATAATTTTTTAATAAGTTTGTGAGTGTGGCATAACATTCTAGCAATGTGTTTTTATTTTTGTGTGCCGATAATACATCATCCATATAGTGAAATATTTCTAGTTCAGGATTTTGATTTCTAAGTGCCTAGATTACTTTGTTAACATAAATTTGAAACATACTTGGGCTGTTAGCCATCCCTTGAGGGAGTACTTTCCACTTATATCTCTGATCAGGACCTTCATGATTCAGTGCAGGGATAGTAAATGCAAAACTTGGACTATCCTCAAGATGAATTGGAATTAAAAAAAAACAATCTTTAATATCTATAACTAAAACATACCAAGTTTTTGGCAAAGCAGACAATTCAGGAATCTCCGATTGAGCAGGTTCCATAATAACCATCTCATTATTAATGGCTCTTAAATCTTGCAATAATCTCCATTTACCAGATTTCTTTCTGATGACAAAAATGGGAGTATTATGCAGAGATACAGAAGGTTGTATATGTCCTTCCGCTAATTGTTGTTTGACCAGGTCATGGGCTGCTTGTATCTTTTCTTTAGTCAGGGGCCACTGAAGAACCCATACTGGTCTTTCTGATTTCCAAGTAATTTTTATTGTCTTAGTGGCCCTTTCTGAAAATCCAACCCATGTATGTCCATTCCTTGATCTATTTGTATTGGTGCTGCTATACCTTGTTCTTGTTTTTCTAATCTTTTTCCTTTCCTAAAACCTTGTCTAGTCATAATAATGGGTGCATTTTGGTTGATGTTATTTGTTAATGTCAAACCTAATTGATCTAGGACATCTCGTCCCCATAAATTTACATGAAGATGATCCAATACATATGGCTGTATAGTTCCTTCACATCCTTCAGGATCCTTCCAATCTAATACCATTGCACTTCTATGGGGATTAGTCGCCACTCCTAGGCCTCGAAGCGTTTGAGTGGCTTGTTGTAATGGCCAATGTTTTCGCCATTCTGGACGAGACATGATGCTAAGGTCTGCACCTGTATCCAGTAGCCCATTAAATTCATGTCCTTGAATATTTAGTTTTAGCATGGGGCGAGAATCTAAATTTAAAGAAAGCATAGCCCAGTCTACACCTGTGGAGCCTAATCCCTTGGAACCTCTTTCTATAGTACAACTGGAAAATTTATCATGTAGGATGGGTATTATTAGTAACTGTGCTATTCCATCTCCTGGTGAAATTACTGATATACCTTTTGGAGAACTGGCTATAATTTTTATTGCACCTTCATAACTGGGATCAATTACCCCAGGACTTATCCTAAGTCCTTTTAGAGTAGAAGAGCTGCGTCCCAATAATAAGCCTATTGTTCCTTTGGGAAGAGGTCCTTTTACCCCTGTGGGAATGATTTGAACTCCCATCTCTGGAGTTAGTACTGATCTGGAGGAGGCGCAGATGTCCAACCCTGCACTCCCTCTGGTTTGTCTGATGAGGGATCTGATGGACAATGTGTCCTGGGCACTACCCTGATGGGGTTGCTGGGTTCCTCCAGTGCTCCATATATTTGTGGTTTGGAGCCCCGGAACATTAGGGAAGCCCTGTCCATTTTTTGGCAATGGAGCCCGATGCCTTTCTCCATGATATCGTGGATAAACACCTGGTCCTTGTTCATTTTTTGATAATGGAGTACCCTCTATGGTGGTTTGAGAATGGCATTTATTAGCTCAATGTTTCCCTCTACAGCATCATGGGCAAATACCCGGTATTCTACTCCTTTGATACCAAGTTTTGTTAAACCCTCCTCCTATGGGGCAATTCCTTTTAAAATGTCCTGTTTGTTCACAATTGTAGCATGTTCTTGGCCTGACATCTAAAGCCTGTTTTACTGCAGCTGCCACGATTTGCCCTTGTTCATTAATGTCTCTGGCATCTAAAGCCTGTTTTACTGCAGCTGCCATAACTTGCCCTTGTTCATTAATGTCTCTGGCATCTAAAGCCTGTTTTACTGCAGCTGCCACGACTTGCTCTTGTTCATTAATGTCTCTACATAATTTAATATATGTGTTTAAATCTTCATGTTTCCATGGTCTAATGACTTCTCTGCACCAATGATTTGCTTGCTCATAAGCCAGTTGTTTTATTAATGGCATTGCTTGTTCTGTATTCCCAAAAACTCTGGTAGCTGTTTGAATAAGCCTATCTACAAATTCAGCATAAGGTTATTAGCTCCTTGTATTACCTTAGATAATTGACCTTGTAAACCTCCATGCCCTGGTAATGTCTTCCATGCCCTAACCACATCTGCAGCAATTTGTGCATATACACCAGGATCATATGCAATTTGTTGCTGCTGATCCTCATAAGGTCCCTTTCCTAACAACATACCTAGATTTCTCTGAGGATAACCAGCTGTTGCATTTTGCCTAGCTGTCTCCTTGCAAAATTCCTCATTGGCAACCTTCCATAACAGGTATTGTCCTCCATTTAGCACAGCTTTACAAATATTGGCCCAATCTGCTGGCGTCATGTTCAAGTTGGTAATAGATTCGACCATGCTTACAGTGAAGGGTGCTTGAGGACCACAGGTTGTTACAGCCTCTTTTAGCTGATTCACTTTTTTGAAATTTAAAGCATGGTGAATTCGCTGCCCTCCTGCCTCAAATACAGAGCATGTTAATATTTGAGATCCTGTCTCAGGATCCCAACTATCTACTGTGGGGGTTGGGGGCCTCCCAGCATATGGAGGTGGCCTTGTTGGTTGGTCACTTATGTCCTCTGGTGATAGAAAGGTGTTAGTAGCAGTCTCCTGTAGAGGTGGTGCTGTTGGTTGGACACTTACACCCTCTGGTGATAGAAAGGTGTTAGTAGCAGTCTCCTGTTGTAACTTTCCCCTGATGGCTTTTTCTGCTTTACACTTTCTTTCTCTGACTAGCTTAAGAGGCCTTTGGACTAAGCAAACAAGATACGAACATCCACAATGGCAATGTGCCAACTGGCAGAGTCCCTGGGCTTTTTTTTTCTATTCTTTTTTAAATCTTTACCATGATGGTTCCATTGTGATATATTCAACAACTCCTCCTTAAAAAGCCATGGGCTACATTTTTGTATTGTATCAATGTATGCCCTGACTGCTCTTGATTTTACTGGGATGCCTCCTTCCTCTAACAATTTACTTAACACTCTTTTGGTTTGTTTTTTACTAATGTCTGATCCCATATTTCTACTATAATACAACCCAACAAGATGACGCCAAACAAAACCGAGATAGAATGAAATAAAAATGGAACAACAACAAATCATTATAGCCTTTCTATCCTCATGACATGTGCATCCGTCCTTTCTCCCTTTCTCAGACGTAAATAGTTTTTCCTCATATGTGAGCAGTTTTTCTTTCGTCTCACTCATCTCCAGGGACAGGCAACTTAAAACAAAAGTGAAGCAAAACAAAAGAAGAATCTTAAAATGGCTACCCATCCTCTCACCCTGCCCTCAGGGGCAAGCAGTTTACCTTATCACTTACCCTCAGTCATTCCCCGTGCAGCCCACCAAATGCCGCAGTCTGGCTGGGCACAATTCAGGAGACACTTGTCTAAAGAAACAAACTTTATTTTTAGAACCACAAAGGACAAACAAAAAAGCTCCTCAGGAAAAACCTTCACAGTCCAACTGCCTCCACCGGCTTCCCACAAGCCTCTCAACCTCCCCCACTCCTCCTGCTCTTGAGGCTGATTGGCTGGGTCACATTGGCGGAGCCAAAAAGTCCCTGAATGAGCAGCTCCGTAGGCTGAAAGGGCGGGCAAACAGCCCAATGAGCATCAACGCAGAGGAACCAATCAGCTAGAAGTTGCTGGGGCCGCTGTGAGCCAATCATCAGCTAGCAGTCTGAAAGTTTGCTGGGGCCCCTTCGGCTGTGGCTCTCAACAGTAGGTAACAGAGAAAGTGCTGATGAAACAACACTCAGGAAATCCACAGTCTGCAAATCAAGTTCTTCATGACCATCAGCATCACTGATTAACTAGCGAAAGGCTAAGAATACAGAGGACAGGGACTGGGGTTGTGGCTCAGTGGAAGACAGCTTGCCTAGTGCTTAGGAGAAACTGGGTTCAGTCCTCACTGCCACATAAAAAGAAAGAAATTAAAAGTGTAAAATATACAATAATATTAAAGAAAAAAAACAACGAGGACTGAAAACCTACTAACAGATTTAAAACTGTCATCGTCAACAATGCATTGGGACTTCAAGATTATTATAAACGTGCTTGACACAAACTAAACAACTTGCAGAAACTGGACCACTTCTTTGAGCGAGACAATCTCCTACAACTTACACACAAGGGGAAATACACAAAACAGATGAGCCCATGGCTGCTGAAAAAAACAGACTCAGTAACTAATTACTTCCCAAAAAGGCAAGGCCAGGCTCTGACATCTCAAACAGGCTTCCATGAGACACATAAGAACTGCTACCAATTTTCTACTTTGTTTCCAGAACATAGAAGCTGAGTTAACACCTCCTAAGTCTTCCTGAGGCATAAGTTACCATATTATCCAAATTAAAGGGATGAAGAAAATTACTAAATAGAAAAGAAAACTATGAATGATGCTCATAATCATAAATGCAAAATTTAATCATAAATGCAAAAAAAAACTGTACAATTAAGTCATCACACTCCAAATGTCTATGCAAATGATGTGAAAATTATGGGCACAGGAACCCTCACTGCAGTGACTACAGCAGCCATATCCAGAACGGCCCAAAACTAGATGCAAGGAAGATGCACATTTCAATACTGAATGGACAAGCTGAAGTTTAACCACACCAAAGAGCATCACCCAGAAAATGAGCTCTGCAGCCTGGAATGATACAGCACCCTTAAAGGCAGACTGGTAAGTGAGAGAAGCCAGTTTGAAATGGCCAAGTGCAGTAAGAGTCCAAGTCAAGAACGTTCTGCAAAAGACAACATTATAGATGCACTAGCAGAACTGATGGGTGCCAGGGACTTAGGGAGCAGAGAGGGAGGAAGGAATGAGGAGGAGTGATGAACAGGTGGAACACAGGATTCCCAGAGCAGTGAAAATCTTCTGTATGGCATTATCTTGTATACGACGTGACACACACAATCACATCACAAGGAAGAGGAACCCTAAAGTAAAGGATGAACTTTGGCTTAACATGAGATGTTGCTTCATCCATTCTCTTTATCAAATGTTCAACACTGGTTTAGTAACTAACAAACACCCTACACCAATGCAATATGTTGAAAACAGTGGAGACTATCAGCTGGAGAGAAGGGGTATTTGATACTATGTGTAATGGCACATTTAATTGTCACCTTGATTGGATTAAAGGATGCTGATGATTAATGAGCTTCTGGGTGTGTCCATGAGGGTGTGTCTACAAATGATGGGCATATGGGATAGTGAGCCAAACTGGAGAACCTCCTTAAGCTAGGCAGCACCATCCAATAGGACGCTGTCTTGGGTGGAACAAAATTTTTCACTCTCCCAAAGTGGATTCTGGCAGTGATTCTCTACTGAGTTTCCAGAATCTTTGGTCTGGACTAGGGCAGCACCATTGATCCCCCTTGTTCTGAGGCTTCAGCCTCTGGGACTCTGCAGCTACTATTTCTCATGCTCTCCAGCCTGCAGATGGCCACTGTGGACATCCACCTTCGGGTCAAGTAGGCCAATCTAATGAATCCCCTTTGATAATCATACTTCCTCTTGATACTTTTCCTCTAGAGAACACTGACTAAAACTATGTAAGCCTAAAATTGCTCATAAAAACAAAGTTTATGAAGAGTCATAGTTACAAATTTCAAAAGTATGAACAAAAGCAAGAAAACTGATTTTCAATACTATTTTCATCTGGAAAGAAATTGAATGATAAGTCTTCAAAACTCATTCCAACTGCTGGTGTAGTGGTGTGCACCTGTAATTTCAGCCTCTAGGGAGGTCAAGGCAGGGAAATGGCAAAAGTTTGAGGCCTGTCTCAGCAACATAGCAAGACACTCAGAAATTTAGTGAGACTGGTCTTCATCAAAAATAACAAGGGGATCTGGGACTGTAGCTGAGTGGCACACCACTTGCTAACATGTGTGAGGCACTGGGTATGATCCTCAGCACCACAGAAAAATAAATAAAATAAAGGTATTCTATCCATCTACATCTATACAAAATAAAAATAAATAAATAAATAAATAAATAAATAAATAAATAAATAAGAAGGGCAGAGGATGTGCTCAGTGGTCAAGTGCCTGTAGGTTTATTCCCCAGTAAAACACCTGCCCACCTCCAGAACGTTGCTCAGAAATTGAAATTCATTTCTGGGAGATAACTAAGCATTAGCAAGTCCATGGCATCAATTCCCAGCACTCAATAAGTAAGCAAATAAATAAACAACAGTCTACAATACTAATTCTCTTGGGCTGGAGAGTAGTGCTTGGTAAAATACATGTAATGAGAGATAAAAATGATTATAATACAAAAGGCACACAACTAGAGGCATAAAAACACAACAAAATCAGTGGAAAGACACCACACTTTCTCATAAAGAAGACTGAATGTTCCCATGATCTAAACTCTCTGAAAAAACACTGAGTGTTTCAGTAAATTCTGTGAAATTTAGGGCACGGTTTACTGTATTTTGGAGGTAAACTTAAGAAAAACTACATCTAAAAATTTAAATAGTTGGGTTGGGATTCTGGCTCAGCAGTAGACTGCTTGCCTAGCACATGAGAGGCCCTAGGTTTGATCCTCAGCACCACATAAAAATAAATAAATAGGTATGGTGTCCAACTACAGCCACAACAAAAAATACTCTTCAAAAAATTGGAAATAGTAAACTGTATCTAAGACCAGCCAAAATGTTGTACAAGACAGAGAGAACAGAGACAGCATTTATGTTACTCCCAAATTTCGTAAGCTAAAAGGCTAGCTCCCAAAGGGGTGGCCCTACGAGGAGGCAGTTGGGAGGGAACAGGAATTAGGTGACATGGTGAGGGGATCAGCACCCTTATTTAGACACATGGATCTCTCCTTTGCAGGAAACAGGTGTCATTTACTCTTTCACTGATATTAAGTGATTAAATGATTACAGTTGGGTATTCAAGCTATTGCCAAAATTGTTCTTAAAATTTACAATGAAGACGGGTGTGATGGTGCATACCTGTAACCCCAGCGGTTCAGGAGTCTGAGGCCCTAGAAGATGTAGCAAGACTCTGTCTCAAAACAAAGAATCTAAAAGGGGCTTGTGGTTAAGCACCTCTGGGTTCCATTCCTGATAACAAAAAAACCACACAGTTAACATGAACCTGCCAAGTTCAGACAACAACAGTGAAAAACTGTCATCCTTTGTCAAATTCATCACCTTGTGAAGGACAGATACAAGTTTCCATGAAATCACATTCATAAATTTATCCACCACTATTTTTGTAGAATTGGACTCAAATTCTGCAGCAATAATGCAAGACAGAGTTTCTCTGTATCTTACGTGGTATTTTGGAATCGAGGGTTGGATTTCAGTTTGAAACCATAAAAAGACAAATCTGAATCTTACAAACTTTCTACACATGCTCAGGGGTAGCAAAAGGTAAATTAGTCAATTAGATGTTTTCTTTTTCTATTTTTCTTTTTTGTTTGATGCCCCCGAGATTAAACCCAGAGATATTACTACTGAGCCACATCCCCAGTCATTTTAATATTTTATTTTGAGACGCAGTCTCACCAGGTTGCATAAGGCCTCGATAAGTTGCTAAGGCTGTCCTCAAATTTGCAACACTCCTGTCTCAGCCTCTGGATCAGGAAGGATCACAGGTGTGCACCACTGTATCTGGCTGTAAGCTGGGATTTTTAACAAAAAAAAAAAGGTGGATTTTAACCCAACTCTCTCTTGCTTCTTTAATAATAGTCCATCCCATTTGTCTCTGAATAAATAAACCAGGGCCTCAGATAAGTGAGCATATCATTTCAAAGTGATACACAGAAAGCTTTGGTGCTGAGGGAGCACAGATGTGTCAGGCTCAAGGGGCAGGGAAGGTCTCTGACAGCTGGGACATGCTTCATCCTGGTCTTGCTCATGGAAAGCATCCAGGATCACCCTCCCAGGCACCTGGACCATGACTCCAGTCTATGAGGCTTTTCAGGTTTGCACAGCTCTGCACTGGGGTGGGTGGTCATTATGCTCCAGGAGAGGTTTTGCTCCTTCACACCATGAGAGACTAAAAGGGCAGGAGTCACTGCTCACCTTGACCCTCAGCACCAGCATCCACAGGCCGACTGTCCACCTGTCTCCAAATAATGGGAACAGAGCTTGGGGAAAACAAGGTCCCAAGGAAGTAGCTGTTTAGATGAGGCCTTTTCCAGGAGATTCCTTAGCCCAGGGGCCCCAGCAGCTTCCCTGAGAGCCTGCCCCCCACACATCAGGCTGCCCTCTAGGGGGAGCTGACCCAGGGCCTGAAATTCTGTTCACCCTGCAAGGCACAGGGCAGTTGTGGGCACTCTGTGGCAGCTCCAGGAGAGGACAGTGGCTGAGGACATGGGACTTTGGGAGGTGTCCAAAGGAAACCTCTGCCCAAGAAATCTGACATGGTGTCTACACCTAAGGAAGATCAAAGAAAAAGCACAAGATTTTTACAGCTGTGAACTCAAGTTCTCTATACAGTTGCATCTACATCAAAGAACCTTCAGAGTACTTGACTTTGGCTAACTAGACCACCATGAGGGTGGAAAGGCAGGGTTCTGTATGGAGAGCAAACATTATCTTTAATAGCCAATCATCTTAATTTCTGTATCAGACCACAATCTCAAAACTTCTCAGAATATATCACTGACCTTACCAGACGTCTCCAAAATCTACCAAAGCTCACAATGCAGTAACAGACATACAGAAGAAATTTTCTTTGTTTTTTCTGTACCCCACCAATCTGATGTTCCTACAAATGCAATTGGTTAATGCACTGATACACAGTTTCTTTTATAAAAGTTCATGGAGGCCAGGCACATTGGCACACAACTGTAATCCCAGCAGCTTGAATGGCTAAGATAGGAGGATTGCTAAATTCAAAGCCAGACTCAACAACTGAGTGAGATCATGTCTGAAAATATAATATAAAAAGGGCTGGGGATGTGGCTCAGTGTTTAAGTGCCCCTGTGTTCAATCCCTGGTGTGAGGAAGGAAAGAAGGAAGGAAGGAAGGAAGGAAGGGAGGGAGGGAGGGAGGGAGGGAGGGAGGGAGGGAGGAAGGAAGGAAGGAAGGAAGGAAGGAAAGAAAGAACATAAAGAAGAAAAAGAAAGAAAAAAAGTGATGTAATCTCTTCCAGAAAGGGACACACACATCATTCAGGGTAACTTGAATCCATGTTCCTTAGTATGATAATTAATATTTGGGTTAAAATGAACTATTTTCTGTAGCTGGGGTTGTTGATGCCTTTAAACCCAATATATTGGGAAGCTGAGGCAGGAGGATCACAACTTTCAGGCCAGGCTGGGCACCATAGCCAGATCCTTTCTGAAAATCATACTGAAAAGAGCTGGGGATGAAGGAGAGTAAAGGAATCAGATATTATTATAGTGGCATCCCCTTTTTTCACAGAAAATTTCAACTGGGTTTCTCCAGAAATCTTCACCATGGCTAATTTTAGGACTGTCAACAAAAGAGTGTCCACAAAAAAGTTCAGTGTAGATAAACTTCCTATTTTTGTGTTGCCCTATTTTACTGGGCTGTTAGTCTGAAAGAAATCAGCACTCCAGGTGCTGGACTCCCCCTTACTAGTTTTTTACACACTTGTATCCAGTATAGTAGTTTGTAGAAATGTGCAAACAAGGCCTCTGGCCTTGAGCTGGGTTTCAGAGAAGTCACCAACTGGGCTCCATTGTAACAGCTGGTGGGGGAGGAAAGAAAGGGGAGAAGGTCTCCCCTCCTCAGGTGCTGTCCTTGAAGGGTCAACTTGGCCAGAACAGAGAAAGAAAAAGCTGCTTTTATGTGTGTGATGTGACAACTTGACTATGGTGACTCCACTTTGTGAACTCAGCCATGACACTCAAAAAGCTCATGACTGGGGCAGTTTGTAATCTTTTGTTCATGAAAATTCCCCAAGAACACAGAATGACCTATGGGGCCAACTGGAGACTAACTGACCACAACTTTCAGGCTTGCTTCTGTTGCCTGAACCCCCAAAGTTCCCTTTTGTGGTTTTTGTGCTTAAATATGGAGCCAACTGAAGGCAGGGGCACCACTCTGACCATCTCATTCTTTCGAGAGCAGAGTGTCTGCCACTGGCCAGCAATAAAGGCTTAACTGGAATGAGACTGTGTGGTCTGAGAGTTATTTGGGGGTCCTGGAATTACAATGTGAAATCTGAGCCCCTCCCCATACATGCTGGGTATAAAATTCTGAAACCACCTGAACTCGGGGTTCAGGGGATGGATGGATTGATTACAGCAAAAACAGTGCCCTCTGAGACTGGCTGCAGCCAGATAAAACTGTTTACAGCTACCTTCAGTGCCTTGCCTCCTTTGTCCCTACATCATTATTACCCTGTGTGCTTACCTAACTACAGGACTGGTGTGACTCTACATCATGGACTCTCAGAAAAGGGAGCAGTTATACTGTATTGATGTAGCCCAGGATTCCGTATCCCTGGGATCTATAAACAACCCCCTTATTCCCTTTAAAGCAGTTATTCTGACCAAACACAAGTAAGTGTTAAGTGATTATTCTTTCTCCTCAAGGATAATATTCACAAATAGAAAACAAATGCTTTCAAAAGTGTTGTTCTTGCCAGGGACATTGGCACAGGCCTGTAACCCCAGTTAAGTGGGAGGCTGAAGCGGGAGGATCACAAATTGGAGGCCAGCCCAGATTCCAACACAAGGGGAAGGGAGGAAGGGAGGGGAGAAGGGAGGGGGGAAGGAAGATTGATTTATTCTTTCCAATATTTCACTAAGCGATAATGACAATTAGCAGACTGTGTCTATTTGAAACGAGTGGGAAGAAGGAATGTCTGGCTGAGCTGCCAGGTGGCCTTTTAGAAGACAGGAGGCGCCTGCAATATGGAGGACCTCCACTGGGTGGAGCTCCACTGAAAGAAGGAAGGTGCATTTATGGTCCTGCTTCCTACACTTTGGGAAAAGTGAGTGTGGGCCACAGGTAGGGATCAAAGGGGACACCTGGGACCTGAGCCTCCCTTCCTAACCCTGGGAACCAGGGGACAGGGCCCAGAGCCACCCGACAGCAGCGACTCCGCGCGCCACTCAGCTGCTCACCCGCCCGCCAGGCCCCAAGGCAGGTGCTGACCGCGTACCTTCAGCGAACTCACCATTTTTGGCTTCTCTGGTGACTTGGCGTCCACTGGAGGAACCTCTGGGCACCCGAGATCCCCGAGAACACTGGCAGCGCAGTCACCTGGGTCCCTGGAGCAGAGAACACGGGGGCCTGGAGCAGGAGTAGCCCTGTTGGTGAGGAAGAAAAGCCCGCAAGCTTGCGGAAGCCCGCCCTTCCCCTCCCTCTGCGCACTGATTGGACAGTTCCCCCCAGCGACCCGGATGGATGGCCTCCAGGCCCGCCTCTGGATCATGACTGACAGCTAACATCATCCAATCACAGGCTGAAATTGGGTAGAGTGACAGATTCTTGGCCCCAGCCCATTTCAGGAGGAGCTTCCAGGCTGTGCTGGGAACTAATCCAGGCTTAGCCTCTGGGACAGAGGTGACACAGGCCGCTGAGCTAGGCTTCAGCCATAGAGTACTTTCCGAACATGGCGAGGCCCTGGGTTTAACCTCAACACAAAAACAAAGCACAGCTTCTCCTGGAGGCTGAGGCTGGAGGAGCCCAAGGTCAGGTCAGCACCTGCAAACAGTGACACCCTCTGTTGAAATAAAATGAAAAGGTGGGGATGGAGCTCAGAGGACGGGGTCAAGCCCCATTGGGTTTATTCCCCAGTACCTTAAAAAAGAAAGAATGATATTTTATTATATATTATATAATATATATATATTTTATATATTTTTGTATATATAAAATATATATCATATATTTTTTATAAAATACATATAATATATTATATATTTTATATATAAAATATGTATTTTATATAATATTTTCCATATATAAAATAGATATTTTATATAATATATTTTATATATATAAAATATATTTATATATATATAAAATATATATATAATATATATATTTCTCACACCAAGTACATCTAATCAGAATATTATCTATAATATATTATATATATTATATATTATTATCTATAATATATATATATATATATTTTTGTTGTTGTTGTTGTTGTTGTTGTTGTTGTTGTTGTTGTTTTCCCCCAGCTGATGCGGTCTCAAGTGACTTAGAAAGACACGGTCTCCAAATTTTTGAAACACTTTTTAAAGATATCATATATATGACCCATATAGAATATCTAAAAATGAAAACAATTTGAAAACTATTCAGTAATTCTCCTCACCTCCTGGCCTCTGTTGCTTTGATGAGGCTCCTGATCTATGAAAGGAAGCAACTGGGTTTGGCTCTGATACCCAAGGCTCCCTCCCCAGCAGAAAGGGTGGGGGAGGAAGGAAGGCAATCCTCTAGGGCACCAATGTGCTGTGGAAATAAAATGGGTGCTTTGGGCTTAGTATCCATGTTCTACGTCGACTGTTAGGAAGTCTGATGCAGAGACGTGACTCTGGAGACCCCACAGGTCTGGAGAGGTGTTCACCCAAAACCAAACAGAAAAGGTTATGATGCAAAGCAGGAAAGAAACTTTGACCAGTGCAGCTACACCAGGAAGACAAGGAAACCCTGTCCTTACCCTGTCTTCAGATGCTGACAAGGACTTTGAGGTTTTGTAGAATGGGTAATCATAGGCATGTATGGATAGGGGAAATTGATTCTAGGATTTAGTATTATCTGTAGGATTTAAGCTTCAGGCATCTGTGGTCTTATAACTTGTCTGTGAGCTCACGCTCACTTGCCCCCTGGACAAATGTCACTCTATTGCAAAGACTGACCTCACTTTGTCAGGAGGAAGTCCCCCTCCAGTGTATTCTTTCCATGTCAAGGTTTTCAATAAAAGCCACAAGCCCTAGGAAGCAACATACCCCCAGGCGCTGACCCAGCACTCTCAGCATCCTGGGTTTCAACTGATAGTCCAACCAGAAAGAAACCAAAACCCTGCTCAGCTGGGCCCATTAACCCTGCATATAAACCATAAAAAATTGCCACTTGAGGCCAATACTGCCTGTCATGTCTATCCCCCTCTTGGAAATTAAGTACAATTTTTTCTCTACTCTTAAGTTGGGCTTTGTGAAGTCTTTCACATCCTGCTCACTGGCCCAAGTTCATTCAACCTATCAATATTGCCCATGGACTAGGGGGGCTATTGGGTAAAAAGTCATATTTCCACAGGTGTGGAAAAGTGGACACATAGTTGCCCAGGGCTGGGAATTGAGTTCCAGGTGCCTTTAATGTCCCCCATGGTAGAGACTGAATGGAGGGCAGGGCACTTTGCCACTGAGCATTGCTTTTATTGTGGTTCAAAGAAGGTGGGTGTGAGCATAACTGTAATGGGCCTGAGAGAATAACTCCAGATGGTGACTCCAAGCTACAATCAATCCAATGAAGAAGTTGACAAATCAGAGGGTAAGACCAAGCATAATTGATCATGCCTGTAATCCCAGAGGCTCAGGAGGCCGAGACAGGAGGATTGCCTGTTCGAATCTAGCCATCAGCAAAAATGAGGTGCTAAGCAACTCAATGAGAGCCTGACTCTAAATAAAATACCAAACATGGATGGGTATGAGAATATAGTATTTTGCTTTAAATGTAGAATTGAGACATAAGAAAGGCAGCCTGAGGGCAAGGAGAGCAAAATGGAGAGTCAAGTGTACAGCCTCAGACTGTGGATGTGGCAGATCCCGAGTCCATGCACCTGAACCACCCTGGACACACAGGAGGTAGGGGAGGGGTCACCCTGACCAAGAGCGAAAGAAACATTGTTGATTTAGGTAAAGTCAAAAGTGTCTAGCTCCAAGATGCACTCAATCCAAGAAGACTTTCCCGGCACAAAGGACAAAGGGAGTTGGGGACAACTAAGGGTGTATTGCTTTATATACAAATATGTGGGGTTTTTGATACCAGGGATTTAACTGAGCACTGCCTACCCACTGAGCCAAAGTTCCAGCTCTTTTTTTACTTTTACACAGGGTCTGGCTAAGTGGCTTAGGGCCTTCCTAAGCTGCAGAGGCTGCTTCAAACTTGCAGCTTTCCTGCATTAACCTCCCAAACCAGTGGGATTTCAGGCATGTGCCACTCTGCCCTGCAGCATGCTTCTTTAAACAGCCCAGTGGGGCACAGTGAAACCCAGGTGAAGATCTGGAAGTTGGAGCACCCCATAGTACTTTGCCAAAGAGGAACTGGGGTGGGAAGCGAGGACCCTTGTGAACCAGAGGATAGAAAGCTGACTGCAACTTGCCTGCTCACCCACATGTTCCATCCTGAAACACTGTCAGCGAAAGCTGTGCTTTTTCTGTACCTGTGTCTCTTAGTCTTTTAGGGGACACACACAAGAATGGTGGGAACAGATGGTTAAGAGAATAATCCTATAAAATGGGCCCACCGTGCTGACCTGCACGTGCATTCTTTTCCAAAAAGCAGTTTACCTGAAACTCTGCCTGACCCAATTGGACAGGAGATGTCACATTCCTCAGCAAACTACCTGTGATCTGCATGAGAAATGCAGGCAGGAAACCCCCTAAGAGGAACCCAAGTGACTATGCGGGGACAGACTTTGTGACTCTTTCCACAGACCAGGTTTTGGAAGAAAGGTTAATTCTTTGGATAAGAATCCAATTAGAATGGCTCAGCGTGGGCCAAGGTGACATAGAGTTGCCATGACTGTCGAGTCTTGAAAGTTTGATGTCACCCTGCTGTCAAAAGTCAAAAAGTGCACCTGGGCAGGAGTCTCTGGAAATTTACCAGGGATTCCAATAAAACTAGAGTGCAGAAGAGGCACAGGGTCCGTCTGCTTTCTGAGAGGACCCACTCTCGCCCTTGAGAATGTCCCCTTCCCCTTCAAGAAGTTCATGCCTGTTACAGGGTGACATGTCTGAAAACTTTCTGATGTGATTGCAAAATCAAGGGTTCAAGGGGGTCTTTTCACTGCCTCAGTTTCTCAGGAGGTCCCAGCTCTATAATGAGTTCATTCTCTCTAAAAATAAAATCAGAAACCTTCATTAACAAACAGCAAAACAAAACAAACAAAAATAGATCAGTAACCTGCTAGAGCAGCCTCCGCAATTTAGCTTCACTCTGTCTCAGAATAAAACTTGCAATAGAGATGTAGTTCAGGGCATGTAGTTCAGAGGGCCAGGCTTGGTGGTGCACACTTCAAGTCACAGGAGCTTGTGAGCCTGAGGCAGGAGGACCATGAGTTCAAAGCCAGAGTCAGCCATGGTGAGGTCCTAAGCAATTTGGTGAGACCCTTTCTCTAAATAAAATACAAAATAGGGCTGGGGATGGGGCTCAGTGGTTGAGTGCCCCTGCGTTCAATCCCCAGTCCCCACCCTCCCTCCAAAAAGACATAAGAAAACAGAATGTAAAAGGGCAGATATAAAACTAACGACATCAACAGTGACATTATATGGGAATTGACTGAGCGATCCTATCCAAAGGTAGAGGTCATTAGAAAAATAAAAATAAAAACAATGTCCAATTCTACACACCTGAGACCCAGATCAGGAAATGTAATGAGCAAACTAGTCCAATCTTTGCCCCAGATCTCCCTCCTGGCTGCCTGATTCCTTTTTCTTTGGGTTCTATGATGTCTCCTCTGACCTTAAGGGTTCGCAGAAAGAGAGAACGAGAAAGAGAGAGAGAGAGAGAGAGAGAGAGAGAGAGTTTCAGGGGTTGATGTAGTGATCTGTCAGAGCCTCTTGCTTCAGGACTGGAAGGCGAGGAGTCATTCAGAGTGGCTCCCCACATATCTCCTCTTCCTTAATATTTGAAGGCGATTGGGAAATTGTATCTTTCAGTCACTGGATTCTTGGTCCGAGGTCATCATGATCTACTATTGAAACACAAAAGGCATTAGTAGGAAACATACTATCTCTGGGACATAGGCAACTTGGAAGATCCAGGTTAGTAGTAGTAGTAGTAGTATTCTGCCAAACACTCATCAGAAGATTCTTCATCTTTTCTTGATTTTATTGGGAAGCCTTGGACTTTGCAATGGTAACATTGACATTTTCATTTGGCATGGCACTTCAGCCTCTCCACAAACCACGGAGCAGAGGGCTCAGTCACAATATTTATCACAGTGGCCTTTTAGAGCATTTTAACTCAGTTCTAGTTTACCAACAACATTTATCTGACTATGAAAGCTCTTGGAAGGAATTTAAGCCCGATGTTAAGAGAATCCCTATGTTGTAAGTTTGAAATAGAGCCATAAAGACTGTATCATGGAAGCAAGGGATAATATTTAAAGTGGTCACTTCATGAGACCAGGAGATGGCCTAGGTCTGGATAACTGGCATGCACCTGTTTCAGACCTGAATCTTAACTTCAGCAGAGTGTAGCTCTGAAATATCAGCTGGGAATAACTAAGATGAGTTGTATTCATACAGGCTACAGGATAGTCATCATCCTTTCTCTTAATTCTCACATTTAAGGAATCTGTTAGGTCTGTCAGTGATGTAGATATTCTGACGGCAGAAGACAAACATCCTAACATCCTTTTGGGTGCCATGTCATGAGAGTTAGGGTATTACCAGTAAAACCTCCAGGTGACAGGCATCCTCCTGTAATTGTTCTTGTCCATTCTAGGAGACCAGCCTAAATGCATCCACTATTTCTAGTCCTCTTGTGTGGTCCTGACTAGATATTTGCATAATACTCAGGAATACTCAGGAATAATAATTAGGAAACATGCCAATTTCCACTGTAGAATTATCAGGGCAACCCTAGGTTGGTGGATACCTTATGTAAATAACTGGCCTGTAGAGAAAAATTCTATTTCAACAATCCTTCTCTTTGGACAATGGTCCAGATAAGGAGTCTTAATTTCCAAGGGCCAGCATGATTGTCTGGTTTAGGTTTCTCGTATGGTTTCTTTTCCTCAAATATAATCCCAGACAACTTGTTTGCCATAGGATCAACAGATAACTGGCCACTACACTCAGTAGGATTAATCTAGTTTCATGGGTGGGATTTCCAGTCCACACTACAATGTACATTAAAAATGGATCTGAGTGCTGGGGTGGTGGCTCGGTGGTGGAGCGCTTGCCTAGCACTTGCGAGGCCCTGGGTTTGATCCTCAGCACCACATGAGAAAATAAACAAAATAAAGGTATTGTTTCCATCTACAACTAAAAAAATTAATTTAAAAAAATAGATCTGAGAAATGGGTCCATAGAAGTCTCTTCATAATTTTTGCTTACCTGACAAGCTCATGATGCTGCATGGTTGGAAACTCTGCAGTTGGAAGATTTACCTTCCTGTGTCAGGTTTTTCAGTCATTTTCATGATGACAGGTTTAAATTCTATCTTTTCAAATCTGATTTAATTTACTGAATCATATTCAGCAGCAGTCAACATGATTCAGTAAATTCAGCAGCAGTCTCAATTTTTTTTGGGGGGGATTGTGCTGGGAATTGAACCCAGGGCCTTGTGCATGTGAGGAAAGCACCCTAACAACTGAGCTATATGCCCTGAGATTCTCAATGTTACAATTAAGAAAAAAATTAAATATTTTGTAAGATCTAGTGTGTGCCTCTGGGGTCCTGTGTTCCCCCTTTTCTTTATTTAATAAAATTGAGTAAAGACTTGGCATAAGCCATAGTATCATCAGTTTAAGTTATGGATAGTAGTACAAGTATTTAAATGATCAGATTTAACTTGTATTGATTATTGTAATTTCCCAATATATATACTAGTTGATCCATTCTAACAATTTACAAGGAATCCTCAATCTCTTTCTGAGAGAAGGTCTCAAAATATCTTCATGTCTCAGAATATTATCCTTTAAATAGGTGTCTCTTGATTGTCTTTTTAAAAATGTCATTAAGCATTATATAAATCCTACCATATTTTTATGGATGATAGGTCCAGTCAGAGAACTTCTATCATGTCCATGAATTTTCAACAAGGTTTGCAACTTTTATTGCTCAAAACTAACGTACAACTTTAATTTGGAGAACCTCAGTCCTAATAAAATTCCCAGATCTCAAAATGATTCAACAAACAAAATATGCAAGAATAGACAGTCTTTGAATCAATCAAATTTAGTCTCCAAGGAGAATTGTAAAAATTAGAATCTAAGTCAGCAGTTTAATGCATTTAGTGTTTAATCAAAGATGTGAATTTATTCACCAAAATTAATCCTTGCCTTAAACAATAAGAATCATTAGGCAATAAAGACTTTGCTTAACAGAATTAAACTTAATATTTTAATAGGTCTTTATCATGTCAAAATATGAACAAAAAATATTAGCTCAGTATCAGCATAGAGAGTAAAATCAGGGAAATAGCCTGAAATATCCTTGAATTAATCAGTTAAAACTTTTAGTCAGTCCAGTACATACAAATCTTTTTTTTTTTTGCATTTCTATATTATCTATCTAATTAATAATATAAATATATTTCTATTTAGGAAAATATTTTTATCATAAAAACCTAGAATATAAAGATCTTGGTTTACCCAAAGATGATTTCTTTCTACTTAGGTCCTCCAGTGTGTGCTTCTCCTCTGTTGAAATTCCTTTTAGAATTTTTCCTGGTTACACTTTGAAATAATTTCTGAAAAATAATTATCTTTGTACCTTGATAAAAAAGAAATATCAATGAGGGCTGGGGTTGGGGTTCAGTGGTAGCACACTTGCCTGGCATGCATGAGGCACTGGGTTCGATTCTTGGCAATGCATACAAATAAATAAAAAAGGAAAAGGCCCATCAACAACTTAAAAAATATATATTTTTTTAAAAAAAGAAAAGAAATATCAATGTAAATATAGTTAAAGTCCTTGGATATTTCTGTAGTTAAGGCATAACCTATAATTAATACAGTTTAATTGATTAACTTTATGTAACCACGTGGTTCTTAAGATATTTTGGATCCATTTCAATTTGTTTTAACTAGGAGTGAACGCTTTCATGTGACGTCACGTGATGTAGCTGATGATCCTTGTGTATACATCTATTTATTTCTTGTAATTATATAGTCAGGAACAAGAAGAGGGATTTGGGGGGCCATCCCAGGAACATAGATGGCTTTGTTTCTGCGATAAGCAAATGCATCCCCGAGTTACAGCCATCTGATCTAGTAGGAGATTCAGAAAATACACACACACACACACACACACACACACACACAGGCTGAACCCTTTTATTGAGGAAAAGCCATTCAAATGAGGCCAGGGGTCAGGTTTCAGGGGGCTGAGTCTAGCTTCCTGATGTCTTGTCCACAAGAGGCTTGGTTTCAGCTTTGGAGTTGTTCTGTATCCTCACTTGCAGGGAAAGCATGAATGAGAGTCAGACCCCATCATTCCTCCTCCAATTAAAAAAATCCTGCAGGAGAAGGGTGGAGTTGTGGGAAGGGCGCCCCCTGCCGGGCTCTTGCAGAAACATGCGGCTGCAGAGTTCTTAGGGTCCCTGTTAGCCTCAGATTGTGTCACCTGAGCAGCAAGTGGAGACCTACTCTAAGATCCCCCAGATTTCAGAGATGGGGGTATTTGCACAGAGCATATCAATAACCTTTGGAAAACATTCATTAGTAAAATAATGTTATACTGAAGTATGCATAGATTTTGGAATGCTTCAGTCTAGAGACTGTTTTCACATTCTTTACGGTGTTTGAAGATAAAATTCTTATCAATTTGATGAGGTACTCTTTATCAAATTTTCTGTTCTTGCTGGTGTAGTGGTTCATGCCTGTCATCCCAGCAGCTCAGGAGGCTGGCGCAGGAGGACTGCGAGTTTCCAACCAGCCTTGGCAACTTAGTGAGGCCTGAAGCAACTCGGTGAGATCTTCTCTCTAAATAAAATATAAAGAAGAGCTGGGCATGTGGATCAGTGGTTAAGTGCCCATAGGTTCAATCCTCCATACCAAGAAAATCAAATAAAAAATAAAAATTTTTTTAAAAGTGGTTTCTGATTGTACCTTCACTATGATTCTAAGACATCTATCCTCTCTCAAGATCCCCAAAATTCCCTCTTGTTTTTTGCCTTGATAATTCGAGTAATTTCAGTATTTGCATTTCTGTGTGTTCCATGACACTAGAGTATATTTTGACACATTATACATACATACAGTGTAACTTATTCTGCTTAGGATCCCAGTCTTTTAGTTGTACATGATGTGGAGTTACCCTGGTCTGTAGTTATATATGAACATAAAAAAATGTATCCCATTCAGTTTACTCTCTTTCCTATACCATTCCCCCTCCCTTTCCATAAGTTCCCTTTATCTAATCCAATACACTTTTATTTTTTCCCTCCTCAACCTCCCTGTGTGTGTGTGTGTGTATCACATTTTCTTTATCCATTCATCTGTTGAAGGGCAACTAGGCTGATTGCATAGTTGAGCTATTGTGAATTGAGTTGCTGTAAACATTTTTGTGGCTGAGTCACTGTAGTGCGCTGATCTTTCAGTCCTTTGGATATAAATCGAGAAGTGGCATAGCTGGGTCAAATGGAGGTTCCATTTCAAGTTTTCCAAGGAATCTCCATACTGCTTTCCAGAGTGGTTGCACCAATCTGCAGTCCCACACACAATGGGTGAGTGAACCTTTTCCCAACCTACTCGCCAATATTTAATGATACTTGTATTCCTGAGAATGGCCCTCCTGACTGGAGTGAGAGGAAATAGTTTTAACTTGCATTTCTCTAATACTAGAGATATTGAACTTTTTTTCATATATTTGTTAACCATGGATGACTGTATGTTTAGTGTGTGACTGGTGCTGGGGCTGCAGCTTCATCATTCTGCAGGACAACTTTTGAATTTTCTAGAATCATTTTAGAAACAATTCTGTCCTCATTGAAATTCTTGGTCCATTTACTATAATGAATTGTTCACAGTTGTGTGCATCATTCCATCTTCAAATACTCCCAGTGGTTTATAAGAATCCAATCTCAGGCTAGAACTTTGTGGTTTGTTCACTGTAGTTTTTCAGTAAGAATTGATGTCACTGTGCTGAACCACAGAGTTTTGTCATGTATTTGAAAGAGTGGGTAATAGTTTTGGTTTTCTTCACAAATTGATGTGGGTTTTAGGGAACTTGTCAATTTCTCTCCAAGTTTGGAGAATATACTGAATCCTTATGTCAATTTGTGGTGCACTGTTTTCTTTTACTTTTTTGGAAATTTAAAAAATATATTTATAAAAACTTATGTGACTTTTACAAAACAATTATAGAATTCACAAAGATTTAACAAAATTCAAGCCCAATTGAAGTTTATTACAATAATCTTTCCTAGACTTGTTAGGCTCGAATCCAGGACCCCCCAAAGACCACCAGAGACCAAGATCCTTGTAAGCAGCAAAGAATTGTTTATTGGGAGCTAGCTTGGTCCTCCATGTGCATCCAGCAACTTGTGATGCTGAGAGGCCCCTAGCCCAGGGTTTGCAGCAGTTTTATACACTCTCTGGGGAAGGCAGGGACTTCACATATGTCATAGCATCTCTTGGCAAATCATCACGCACCGCGGGAAGAATCATAAAAGAACTCTAAAACATGATTAGCACATTCACTGGTGGGAACAAGTTGGGTAGGGGTGATTGATTAGTACAGAGGGGGATTCATTTGAACTGGTTGGTTTAGGCCACGAGGATTGTATGTGCTGAACTACATGGTTTCCCAACATGTTATCAACCACCATAAACTACGGGGAGGGTCATCTGGCATCCCAGGTATTTCCCTATCTCATGCTGATTGGTGGCTGCTAGGGGGTTGCTATGGGTCCCCACCTAAACTGAGTCAGGGACACCTGGCACAGCAGATATCTCCTGTTATTTGCAGAAAAACAACTCAGCAGGGTGCATTTATGCCTAGGAGTGCTCTGTGGGTCTTTTAAAGGACAAGGGTCATGCCCCTTCCTTGGACAGGCTTTGCTCTGAGGTACAGGCTGGTTTTTCAGACTCAATGGCATTTTTGTAACAAAGGTTGGGGGATCTCTGATCTCTGTGCCCTTTAACAGATGAATGGATAAAGAAATTTTGGTATATATACAGAATGGAATACTATGCAGCCTAAAAGAAGAACAAAATGATGACATTTACCAGCAAATAGATGGAAATGGAGAATATCATGCTAAGCGAAATAAGCCAGTCCCAAGAAATCAGAGGCCAAATGTCTTCTCAGATATGAAGATCTAATTCACAATAAGGGTGAGGTTCTTGGGAAGAATAAAGGAACTTTGGATTAGACAGAGGGAAGTGAAAAAGGGGGAGGGGCTATGGAGGTAGATTGAAAGTAAAATAAATCAGATGTCATTACTCTCTGTACATATATGACATCATTACCAGGGTAACTCTATATCCTGTGCAACCAGAAAAATGAGTAGGTATAATCCACCTATGTAGAATGTGATGACCAAATGATTCTGCTGTCCTGTGTAACTAATTAGAATCAATAAAAAAATCTTTTCAAAAGTTCATCGTACATTTTTTTATAAAAACAGTATCAAGTACTTGGGAAATAATTCCCAAGTATTTAAATGAGATCATGAAGATGTATAGACGGTAGTTTCGCAAGCAGAAAGCAGTTAAGATTAGAATGTGAGTCTTGAATCAATCATCACTCCTAGCAAATTAAATGTAGAAAACCATAATAACAGAAAGAAAAGAATTCAGAATCCAAGTAGGAAATAGGAGTCACATCCTGAATGTGAACTTGGACCCTGGGAGTTCAGCTGTCCATCAAAGCACTGGTCTCTTCACCCAGCCACAGGGTGCATTTGTGAATGAGCTGCAAACTCTTCCTATTTTCTGTGTTTCCTGCCCCAGTATTTCTGCTGAATGCTGTGACTAAACATTTGACCACTTGTCCTCAAATTCCACTTCAGATCTACTTCTGAAGAAAACGTTTCTCCTCCCACATGAAGAATGATATAAACATTTCAATGGCTTAAATATGTTTAATTACCCCCACCCGCAAATCTCACTGCCTTGCTAACCCGTGTCCAATGAACAAGTCACTTTCTGGGTTTTTTTAAACTTCTTGACTCTTTTTCAAGCACATGTACCTCTTCCTTGCTCCTCTTCATCCTCACATTGTAGGAAACTCCGTGGAGACTTGGGACAGTCTCCCTTCACCTGTGGGCTGAGGCCAATGATTTGCTTTTATTCATGAGGGTGTCTCTGGGACCTGGACCAAGGAGGCCTCATCTGTGACACAAAACAGCCCTGGGCCCAGGTTGAGGAGTGAGGTTCAGCAAGATATTGAAATGTTTTCAAGACAGGTCAAGGGGCGACATGGTGCACAGAGAAACAAACATACTCACTGAGATTGTCCCAGTATTACTCTGTCCCTATATTTTATTTATTTTTTTAGGTGTAGTTGGATACAAAAACTTTATTTAATTTTTATTTATTTTTATGTGGTGCTGAAGGACAGCAGGTTGCAAGTTCTGAGCAGCCTTCAAAAGGAATCTGCTGCCCTTACGGGGGCCTTTATTTTTATATCATTTTTGTAGATATCTTTCCAGGTAGTTAATAAATAGTCTCAAAGCCCCAAACTTATTTGATGTCCATACTTTTCAAGAGTCACAATCTTTTCTGACATATTGATTATCTAAGATATATTGAGGACATGGTTTAGAATATTTTCCTGTAACCTTTGGCAATCAGGATTAAATATTTACATTTTTACCTTAATCACTAGGTGCACACTGTTGTGGGGCAGGTCACTCAGAAAACACACCAATTCCCAGTTCTGTCCAAATGGACAGAATTTAGCTGGCCAGCCAGGGACAGCTCCCTGCAGGAACTATAACTGTCTCTGCAAGGAATAGACCCAAGCCTCAGCATGGGAGAAGCATTTCTTACATGATATGAAGTCTCAGGGTAAAATGGAGTCTGTTTGGTCATTGCTCATATAACCTGGCCCATAACAGTATACTACACAACTCGACTACATGTCTCCTGGTCTATTATTAACTTTTAACTTTAAATCATACGTATAATTACTTCATTAACCTTTAACTTTAAAGCACACCTATAATCATTAGTAAGCTTTCTTACTTTCAATCTAAAGTCCCAGTAAAACACACTTCAAATAGTGAAACACACTTAAAATAGTGAAAGCCTATTATTCCGAAGTGACTCTAAAATATATCTATATTAATTTTACATTATTCTATTTTTAATTTCCAAAGTAATTTCCTTTTTTAATATATGACCTATTTAACTGTTTTCTTAATGTTTCCTTGATCCTTGGTCAAAGCCCACCAAATCTCGTGTCTTTTTAGTCTTTTAACTAAAGGGCAGGTTCTGCACCTCAACCCATTTGCCATTAATATTAACTCTGGGTTTTCCACTTTCATCGTGAATTCCCGTGTGAGGCAGAGGAGGGGTGTTAATGGGGGGAATGTATTTTTATGAGCCTCTTGTCCTCGAGGGGAATACTATAATCTTCCTTTAATTTAGCCAGTTACATAGGGTGGTCCTTGTTGGCACAGTGATTGTTTTTCTGTAACTAGTCTATTGTAGAGGTTGTGGCTTTGGAAGGGAGGGGGACATTAGTGGACATTGTTAACCCTGGGATAAACATTTCTTGTGGATTAGGCTTTTCTCGGGAACTTTGATTGGTCATCTTTCCCCTGTGAATTTCTTAAGGAATAACACTATTGTTTGTATCCTGAGAGTGATTGAAACACACCTTGGGGCCTGGCTCAATTGTGTCCTTAGTCTCATTCTGGGAATTTTCCTGCATTCTCAGGCAACACGTAGTTTTATTATTGATTGACGGGTGCCCTGTTCTCCATATCAGGAGGATCATAAACCAAACACTTAACATTCTCCATGGTTTCGGTTTCCAGATGGTGTGGCCCTGCCACAGCATCCCCCACACTGTGACCTGTCAGACAGCAGATGACAGGAACCCCTTCACCAACTCCTGATTGTGAAAAACCCCAGGAAAAAAAGATAAATTTAATTAAAAAAAAAAAAAAAAAGAAGAACTGTGAAGTAGCTTCATCAGAACCCAACATGCCTGCTCTGTACTGAACAGGTGATTGAGAGCTGCCTAGGCCAGGAAGTACTTAAGCATTAAGAGCTCCTTAGGACCAGATGCTCCTGAGCTGGTCAAAAGGTGAGAATGAGAAGAGCTGAAGGGGGGAGGACAGGATGGAGCAGCCAAGGACACATTAATCAAAAACCTTGTAGCTCCCTGTAGGGAGGGGTAATTGCAGGGACAAGCTATCTTAACAGCAGATTGGCTCAAGGGCAGGTTCTGGAGAAGGGTGGAGGAAGGGCACTGAAGGAATTGACATTTCAATCCCTCAGGGAACAGTCTCCAACTGGCCAGACTCATCAAAATTGGCCTCACCCCTTTCTAGACCAGTCTAGACTGACTGGTTTAATTCTGGCTTCACCCCAGGCCCTGGGAGCACAAAGTAGCAAGAGTCCAGCCCCCTAGAGATTCCCAATGTGGAGTCTGGTGGAGCTGAATTTGCACCAATTCTATGAGAGAGGTGGGGCTGTCACAAGACCCTTGGACGGAATAAAAAAAAGGGGGGGTTCCCTAAGCTGCCCTGGCTGCCTTGGGAGTCACCCTGCTTGTGCCCCATCATGATTAAGCAGCTCCAGAAGCCCCAGCTTCACTGGGAGGTGGGGACCCGGGAAAACCTGTTTCCAGGCGCTACTCCCCAGGCCCAGAGTTGGGAGGTTAATCAGATCAAGTGAGTCACCTGGGTCCAGGAGCGCGCCCAGCAGCCCGGTGGGAGAAGACGCCAGCCCAGGAGGATCGCGCCCAGATCTGGGGTCTAGGTCCTTCCCAGGTGCCAGCGCACAGCCATGGGATCCACGCAGAGGTGCGCTCCCAGGCCCAGGGTATGCACCTCGGCCACCGCCAGGTGTGCGGGACCCCGGGGACCGAGCCACTCAGGCCTGGGGAGGGGACGAGCGTGAGACCCTGGGAAGGAAGCGGAGGTGCTTGGAAATGGCGAGTCACCAAAACCCAGCCCCAGGCGCATTCTCTGCGCGGCCCAGAGAGCAGCCCTGGGGTGGGGCGCAGAGGGAGGTGGGGGGCCGAGCAGGAGGGGGGGGGCGGGTTGAGTCGGGGAAACTGTGCTAGCGACTAAGGCGGGGCCACTCCCGGGTCAAGGGGGGGGGGTGACACGCCTCCCCACGCTGAGACTCTCGGGCCTCCGAACCCCTCCAAGACCCGCTCCCTGCCCCCTCATGGCCTGTGTCCCCCACACCAGGTCGGCACAGATGCGCTGAGGTGTCGCCACACTAAGACCCGCTCTGCCCCTCCCATTCGGAGCCAGGACCCCTCCCCAGGGCCAAGTCCCACAATCTCTATAAGGCACGTCCCCTGCCCCATCCTGACATGGCTGTGACACCCTCCACACACACATTTTTTAAGACCCACAGTCCGATGCCCGTGTCTCCCCAATAAATTCGAAGCCCTCCGTGTCCCATCCTGGTCCCCACCCCCAGCCATGGCCTGTCACACACTCTAAGACAAAATCCTGTCCCTCCCCCAACACGGTCTTGACCCCAGCTGAGACTCCTGTCCAGTCCCCTCCCAATATGGCGTCTCGCCCGATCACTCCCGGAATACCACCTGGTCCCAACTTGGGGCTCCGCTTGAGTCCCCACCACACACCCCATGTCCCCTCCCTGCTGCTGCTGGGGAGTCCCCAGGAACAGTCTAACCCACTGCTGTCCCGCTCCCCGGCCTCTCTCCCCTCCCCCCAGCACTGAGGGTCCCTCCAACACTAGGGCCGCCCCTTCCCCTCCTAAGTCACTCCCCACTTCGCTCCTGGGACCAAGTGTCCACACTGGGGCAGCTCCGCGGTGCCCAAAACTAAGGCCCGCCCCTGTCCTGCCTCCAGCAAGTCCAGCCCCCCCATCCTAGGGCACGCCCCATGCACCACCCCACCTTAAGACCTAGTCTCCCCCTAGACAGGCCCTGGTGGGCTCCTGGGCACGTCCCCTCCCAGCCTCATCTAGGCATTGCCCGCTCACACTGAGGCACGCCCCTTGCTCCACCCCCAGCACATCCCCCCTCTAGGACACGCCCCTTGCTCCGCCCCCTGCAGTCCATTGGGCACTTTAGAACACGCCCTTGCACCGCCCTCCACCCTGTGTCCCCCTAGGAAGGACCCATCCAGCTCCTGGGCGCGTCCTCCTCGCAGCCCCAGCTCCAGGGTGCCCAACACTCAGGCCCGTCCCTGGCCCACCCCCAGCACGCCCACACCCCCCACTCTAGCACACGCCCCGCCCTGCTCCTGGTCCCCAAGTCCCCCATCCCGCCCCAGCGCAGCTGTGCAGGGCCTTATGACCCTCCCCCGGTGCGGACCCTTGACTTTCCCCCATCCCCGCCCCCCACCACAGCTAGGTCCCCCTCCCAGCGCTAGGAGAGGCCAGTCCCACTCTGAGTCCTCCAGTCCGCCCACTGCGCCCTCGTGCTCCCTGATCCTCCAGCAGTGGGACCTGCCTCCAGTCCCCCCTCCCCAGGCGCACAAGATCTATGGCAGCCCCGCCCCTTCCCTCTGGCTACCCTCCCCCTACACACACGCACTGTGACGTCGCAGTGACTCCGCCCACCTGCTCTCCCCGGTTGCCCCACCCCCAGCGTGTCCTAGACAGCTGAGTCCCTCTGGGTCCTGGGGCAGGTGGGGCCCAGGACCCGCCAGTGACGCTGGGGCGGTGGGGCGCCTGGCCCCCTGTTCAGACGCTCAGGGACTCTCTTCTCTGCCGGCTGCACTGCATCTCTGGGGTTGCTTTGAATCCCCCATCTGTGGTTTAAAATCCTAGTGTCCCTGAAGGTCTGGTCTTCCTAGTGTCCTGCCTGCCGCTTGGCGCAGCCTTGGAGCTCCAGGCACCTTGGGCCAAGGTGCCTGCCAACCATCAGCGCCTCCTGACCCGCCGAGGACCCCAAATGGCAGGCCCCAGGCTCTGGACCCCAATTTCTCCCGGGCTTTACTGAGAGTTGAGCTCAAATGACCTTAACCCAGAGGACCCATTTAGTGACAAAACAAACTGAGAGAGACCATGACTTGCACAACAAGAAAGGGTGTTTCCAGCGTCACCCGGGTGTTGGTAGCCACAAAAGGTCACCACAAATGCACTCAGAAATCTCCCAGGATTCAGTAGCCCTATGTCCAAAAATAAATGGGGAGAAAAAACAGAAAGAAAGTGAAAAACTTGTAAGTCAGGCATTTGTCACAGCACATTGTTACAACTGTTTGGTTATGATTTGCCGCTGTTAATCCTTTACTGTGCCTAGATTATAAATTATACATTATGACAGGCATCTATATATACTGGAAAAGTATAGTCTATCTAGGGTTAGGTACTAGCTGAACTTTCAACATCCTCTGAGATTTTTGGAATGTGTCCCCAGAGGATAAAGAGGGGACCTCTGCTGTTTGCATGGGGTTAAAGTGGAGGGAACTTTCTTATTATAGGGCTCAGTTTCTGATTGCTTGCTGAGAATCTCCAGTTTGGGTGCAGGGAGGAAATGGGCCTCTCTTAGCATAGGTCTTGATTGGCCATTAGCAGTAGGGACTCCACCCTGGTTTTCTTTCGGCTGTTGGATTCCATGCAAAACCAGAGACTTCCCACAACTGGATAATTCTTTTGGGGCTCAGTTGGCCTCATAGGAGTTCGGTTCAAGCCCTCACCAGAAGCCTGACATCTACATAGGCATGGTGTATATTTTGCATGCCAAATCCTGTGCATTTATTTCCTCTGCAGGGACTCCACCCTGCTTCTCCTCCTGGTATGTTGGCTTCTGCAGACCTGTAAGCAGAAATCACCGAACGCCTCGAAGCCAAACATCCTGCTGATCTTGGCAGATGATCTGGGCATGGGGATGTTGGTTGCTATGGGAACCTTACACTGAGGTAGAGTGCGGTTTGGGTGGTGGGGTGGTGCCTTGTGTGCAGTTTCGTGGAATAATTCACTTAAAATCCACCAGTGCAAATGAAATTTCTTAGTGCTGCAGAACTCAGCACCAAAAATGATTATTTTCCAACAGTAAAAATAGGGTCTTAGGCCTCTCAAACAACTTGAGGCCCTGCTGAGTTTGTAAGGGTTTTCCTGGGGCTGCTGTAATAAATAACCAAAAACACAGAGACTTCAATGTAATCCAGGAACCACCACCCCTCCCCCAGCCCTGGAGGGCAGAGGCTGAGACCAGAGTCCCAGGCTGAGCTCCCTCCGTGGGCTCCAGGAAGGCTCCTCCCGCCTCTCTAGCTCCTGGGGCTCCAGGTGGCCCTTGGCAGAACCATATAGTGGCCCCTCAAAAGCGTAAGATTGAATCACAATATGACCCAGCAATGCCACCGCAGGGTTCAGACCCAAAGGATTTGAAAGCAGTGAGTCCAAAAGATACTCTCATATCCTGTGTTCACAGATACCCTGATCCTCAATATGACTGGAGACTAGGGCAAAACGCATGTCCTAGTAAGGTGTGGGGGAGCCAAGGCCAAAATGGGGGCCAAGGAGAAGGTCTGAATGGGGGTCCTTGGGGACATCTGCCTCTCATGTAACTCAGATGTCAGGATATTCCTGTGAGGACGTGTCACCTGACCTGCGAGGGCTTCCAAGTCTCCAAGAAACCCTCGCAGATGGAAGAGTCTGCAATTTCTTGCTTCTCTGGAGCGTGTCCCCAAGCCCCGAAAGCAGAGCACTTTTCCTCCACGATGCTGAAAGCTAACGTTCTCTCTCTGCTTCTTGTAACCGCTAAGGGTGACGCTGAATGACAGCTCCTCACAAAACTGATTGCTAACGAAATGACTGGTTTTGTGCAAAATTAGACTATTACTGGGAATAAATGAACAAACAAGGGACACCCATTCTTGATCTTGACTTACCTACAAACCACTCCATCTCCTCCACTTCCTCGTCTCTCTCCTTTTCCTCCTCCTTCTCCTCTCCCTCCTTCTCCTCTATCTTCTCCTTTTTCTCCTCCCGTTCCTCCTCCTCAACTCTCCTTTCTCCTCGTCCTCATCATCATCATCTCTCCTCTGTCTCTGCCTCCTCCTCCACCTCCTCCTCCTTCTCTTGCACCTCCTCTATCGCCTCCTCTTCCCCCTGCTTCTTCTCCCTCTCCTCTTCCTACTCCACCTCATCTCTCCTCCTCCTACGAATCGTCATCATCATCTCTCCTCCATCTCCTCCTCCTCCATCATTCCTTGCCCCCCTCCTTCACCTCCCCCTACTCCTCCATCTTTTCCTCCTTTTAATCCTCCTTATTTTACCTCCTTTTCTTCCTCCTCCTCCCCCTCCTTCTCCTCTTCCATCTCCTCCTTCTACTTCTCCTCTCTTCTTTTCCTCCTCTTCCTCCTCTTCCTCATCTTCATCTCTCACTGTCCTCCATCTCCTCCTGCTCCTCTCCTCCTCCACCCCTTTTCTCCTCCCCCTCCTTGACCTTTCTCCTCTTCCTTCTCATTCTCCCCTCCTCCTCCCGCCTAGCTCCTCCTCCTCCTCCTCCTTTTCCTCTGCCTCGTTTTTCTCCTATTCTTCCTCATCCTCCCCCTCCTTCTTACCCTCCTACTGCTCCACCCTCTTCTTCTCATCTCTCCTCCTATTCCTCCTCCTCTTCAACATCATCTCTCCTCCTCCTCCTCCACCTCCTCCTACTTCTGCTCTGCCCTCTTCTCCTCATTTCTCCTCCTATTCCTCCTCCTCTTCATCATCTCTCCTCCTCCTCCTCCACCTCCTCCTACTTCTCCTCCTCCTCTTCCTTCTCCTTCATCTTCTCTTCTTCCATCTCCTCTTACTCCTCCATCTCCTCATCCTCCATCTCCTCTCCTTCTCCTGTTCAATCTCCTCCACCTCTTCCATCTCCTCCTCCTCCATCTCCTCTTCATCCTTTCCTCCTCATCATCATCTCTCTCCTCCTACTCCTCTTCAACATCATCATCTCTCCTCCTCTTCATCTTTTTCCTTCTCCTCCA